>NC_079417.1:1324653-1382153 GCF_026213295.1 Gadus chalcogrammus
TTCTGTTTAGTATAGTTTATTTAAGGTGGACTTACAATCGGTTTAGTAAGGTGTAGTTTAAGGTGGACTTACAAACTGTTAAGTATTGTGTAGTTTAAGGTGGACTTGCGATCTGTTTAGTATAGCTTATTTAGGGTGGACTTACGATCTGCTTAGTATAGTTTATTTTAGATGGATTTATGATCTGCTTTGTATAGTTTTGTTATAAGGTTGACTTCCGATCTGTTTGGTCTAGTTTATTTAAGGTGGACTCACGATCTGTTTGGTATAGTGTAGTTTAAGGTGGACTTATGATCTGTTTGGTCTAGTGTATTAAAGGTGGACTCAGGATCTGTTTGGTATAGTGTAGTTTAAGGTGGACTTATGACCTGTTTGGTCTAGTGTATTAAAGGTGGACTTATGACCTGTTTGGTCTAGTGTATTAAAGGTGGACTCAGGATCTGTTTGGTATAGTGTAGTTTAAGGTGGACTCACTATCTGTTTGGTCTAGTGTAGTTTAAGGTGGACTTATGACCTGTTTGGTCTAGTGTATTAAAGGTGGACTCAGGATCTGTTTGGTCTAGTGTAGTTTAAGGTGGACTTATGACCTGTTTGGTCTAGTGTATTAAAGGTGGACTTATGACCTGTTTGGTCTAGTGTATTAAAGGTGGACTTATGACCTGTTTGGTCTAGTGTATTAAAGGTGGACCTATGACCTGTTTGGTCTAGTGTATTAAAGGTGGACCTATGACCTGTTTGGTCTAGTGTATTAAAGGTGGACTTATGACCTGTTTGGTCTAGTGTATTAAAGGTGGACCTATGACCTGTTTGGTCTAGTGTATGAAAGGTGGACTTATGACCTGTTTGGTCTAGTGTATTAAAGGTGGACTTATGACCTGTTTGGTCTAGTGTATTAAAGGTGGACTCACTATCTGCCTGAGCACGGTGCGGCCCACGCTCTGCATGCCCACACTGAGCGGGACCGTGAAGCCAAACCCGCGACCGAACTCCACCATCTGGATCTGGCTGGAGTCACGCACACCGCCCAGCGCCACCGCCAGCAGGGCATTCACCCCTGAGAGACAGACAGGGAGAGACAGACAGGAACAGCAGGGAGAGAGAGGCAGACAGACAGGGAGAGACAGACAGGGAGAGACAGACAGGGAGAGACAGACAGGAAGAGAGAGGCAAACAGAAAGACCAAAATACACATAGTGAGCGAGAGACCAGAGAGAGAGCAAGAGAGACCAAATAGAGAGAGAGAGACCAGAGAGAGCGAGAGAGCCAAGAGAGAGAGAGACCAGATAGAGAGAGAGAGAGAGAGCGAGAGAGAGAGAGAGAGAGAGAGAGAGAGAGAGAGAGAGAGAGACCAGAAAGAGAGAGAGACCAGAAAGATAGAGAGAGAGAGAGAGACCAGAGCGAGAGAGAGACCAGAGAGAGAGAGAGACAGAGAGAGAAAACCACAGTGAGAGAGGGAGATATAGAGAAAGAGACAGATAGAGAGGTTGGCGGTGTCAGTATTCTGCAGTAGTAGTCAGAGTCCAATGGGCATCTTGGCCTCACCAGAACGACGCAGCCGATCAGACTGATCCTTCAGCCTCCTCACATCTTCATCCAGACCGTCTGTGAAGACGATGAGCACCTGGCACGCACACACAAACACCACAACACATCTAGTAGGAAGCTCCACACGCACAACTGCTGGCTGACATTACACAGGCTGGCCAGATGAGCGTCTGAGAGTTACTCCTTTTACTCGTTTGTAGCAAAGAGCTACAATAACAGCATTTACATTTACATTTACATTCAGGGCGTTTAACAGACGCTTTTATCCAAAGCAACTTACAATAAGTACATTTGTCAGAAGAAGGTGAGGATTACATTAAGGATGTTCATGTGCCAAGCACTAACTATCACTAGGTACATATTGTTTATGAATGCCCAACAAGATAAACCATTTCATGCTGCCATTCACAACTTCAGTGTCTGAGTTCACAGCGCTTCGTGTTCCCGAGCCCTCTGCCGGGCGGTACCTTGGCCTTGGCCTTGGACTGGGTGGCGAACTTCTCCTGGAAGGAGGTGAGCAGGGCCGTGTTGAAGTAGGTGGGCTCCGAAGTCCGCAGCTTCAGCACCTTCTCCAGCACCGCCTCGCTGAACGGCTCGAAGCCAACGTCGTCCAGGAGTTGCCCGGCGCGGCCCACCAGCCGGAAGGCGAAGTTGGGTGTGACGGCGTGGCGGACGCAGCACAGGCCCTTGATCGAGGCCGCAGAGCGGAGAATCTCTGGCAGGGCAGCCCGGAGCAGGGGGAGACCGGCCACCAGCAGCTGGGACCCGGGGGGCATGGGCAGGTCAAAACCCACGGCCACGTCGATACTGCAGGCTGGGTCTGAGGGAGGAGGAGTAGGAGGAGGGCCTGAGGGAGGGAGGGGGGAGGGAGGAAGGGGGAGAGAGAGAGAGAGAGAGATAGAGAGAGAGAGAGAGAGAGAGAGAGAGAGAGAGAGAGAGAGAGAGAGAGAGAGAGAGAGAGAGAGAGAGAGAGAGAGAGAGAGAGAGAGAGAGAGAGAGAGAGAGAGAGGGAGGCAGGGAGAGGGAAGGAGAGGGAGGGAGGGAGAGGGAGGGAGAGGGAGGGAGGGAGGGAGAGAGGGGGAGAGGGAGGGAGAGAGAGAGGGGGAGAGGGAGGGAGAGAGAGAGAGAGAGAGAGATAGAGAGAGAGAGAGAGAGAGAGAGAGAGAGAGAGAGAGAGAGAGAGAGAGAGAGAGAGAGAGAGAGAGAGAGAGAGAGAGAGAGAGAGAGAGAGAGGGAGAACGTCATTCTATAGACCGATCCCAGGAAGTAGTTAGATTGACTTCGTATCCCCATCACACATTTCATTGTTCATCATTCTTCACATTCACAAGTGTTCATTGATGAAGAATACTTTATATTGTGCTCTTCCTTCAAAGGACGTGGTTACTTGATGTCAGAAAGTGATGACTGGATATTAATGTACTCCTAAAATAAATTGAAAGTAGGAAGTACGTTTTTATCTGTCTCAACAGACAGACTAAAGATGAACTCTCACCGGGGGGCACGGAGTCGCAGATGGTCTTCACCACATTCGTCTTGATGTTGGCCAGTGAGCTGAAATTCTCAACGGTAAAGGGCTTGCTTGCGATCTCCTTCAGCTGCTGCTGGTTTATGTCGCCGATGCCGATGACAAACGTCTCAATGCCCATGCCCAGCAGCACCTTGGCCGGAGGCCCCACGTCGTCCTCCGAGTGGCCATCCGTCATCAGCACCAGGTTCTGGGACACGCCCGCACCCAAGCGGCTCCCCGTGGACTTCTGGAAGTACCCCTTGATGAATTTCAGCGCCTCTCCGATATTGGTTTGCCCTTTCCGCTGCACCATGGCCAGGATGTGCTTGGTGACCTCCGCCTCCGTGGCGAACCGGTTCAGGTAGAACTCGTGCTGCGGGGCGCTGTCGAACTGGGCCACGCCCACACGCACCAGGTCCTGGCTGACGTTGAAGCTCCTGATCAGGCTGATCATGAAGTTCTTCAGGGTTGTGTAGTCAGCGTCGTTGATGCTTCCAGACTGGTCGATCAGCAGCACCAGGTCAGCTTTCCGCTTCTGACACTCTGGGAACACAGGGCAGGAGGCCATCCGATGTCTGGGTGAATACTGACACTATAGTACCCTACTCAATACTATACTGTACTACTCTCTATACTCTCATAGTCTACTGTGCTGTATACTGTACTCTATAGCCCACTGTACTACCCTTCACTGTTCTTTCACCACTATACTTTCTTGAGTTGATCATAATATGATAAACTTTGTACTACCCAACACTAGACTACTATACTGTACTAAACTCTATATAACACTACTCACAAATATATCGTGCATCTCACTAGACTTCATTGCTTTCAATCATTTAGTGACAGAGAGCTGGACATACAGACGGACGGACGGACAGAAAGACGGACAGACAGTTACCAGGAGGGGTGTCGATGCAGATCTCTTTGGAGAGGGTTTCCAGGTCGATGAAGTTGTCCACGAAGAAGACCCGGGTGGGGTTCCCGGAGATGGTCTCCAGCTCCATCTGGTTGGCGCCCTTCACGCCGATGCTGTACACGATGACTCCCTTCTCGCGCAGTGCCTCGGCGGGAGCCTTCAGTTTGCCCGGGTCTGTAGCCTCGCCGTCGGTGATCACCATGAGGATCTGGGGCACCTTGGAGGGCCGCCTCCCGCCGTGCTGCACCTCAAAGAACTGCAGGGTGTAGGCCAGGGCGCTGCCTGTGTAGGTGTCGCCGGTGGGCAACTGGAGGGCCTGGATGGCCTCCAACACCTGCCCCTTGGAGGAATACTCGTTGAGGGTGAAGACGGACTTGGGTGCGGTCGAGTAGAGGATGACGCCAAAACGCGTCTCCTTCTCGCCGACGGTACTCGCGTTCACGATGGA
Organism: Gadus chalcogrammus; assembly: GCF_026213295.1. Lineage (NCBI taxonomy): Eukaryota > Metazoa > Chordata > Actinopteri > Gadiformes > Gadidae > Gadus > Gadus chalcogrammus. Next base: position 1,329,079 of record NC_079417.1, read on the forward strand.
CTTCATGAAGTTCAGCATGCTCTGAAAATCTCTTTCCTTGATGCTGGTGGAGCCGTCGACCAGGAAGAGTATGTCTGCCAGCTCCGTCTTGGTGCACTCTGAAGGATGAGACGGAAGAATGTCAGATGATGCACCGAGTTATCACTTTGGGTGGTGTTGTATTGTCATGAGGATAGTGAATTTCTGCTTCACCACTTTAACATTTCATACTCAAATACATTTTATTAAGTTGCAAATCATTCAACAGTTTACTAGAATGTTTAGAAGTTATAACTGCTTTCTCTGAATGGGATCATTCTCCAAAGAATGCAGACCCACTTATCAATACCCCCCTTGCCACAAACTGCCATGCGCTAGACGCTTTAACTCTTCAATTAAAACGCAAAACGCTCTTATTGAATTCTTTAAATACATAGGATGTATTAATAAAAATACTGTGTGGTTGATAGGGAGGGAGGAGGGAGAGAGAGAGATGGACTTTCAAGAGACTTTGATAGAAGACCTTTGGGATCCTGCTTGCGTCTGACTGTGTCTCTCAGTGTGACTGTGTCTCTCAGTGTGACTGTGTCTCTCAGTGTGACTGTGTCCCTCAGTGTGACTGTGTCTCTCAGTGTGACTGTCTCTCAGTGTGACTGTCTCTCAGTGTGACTGTGTCTCTCAGTGTGACTGTCTCTCAGTGTGACTGTGTCTCAGTGTGACTGTGTCTCTCAGTGTGACTGTGTCCCTCAGTGTGACTGTGTCCCTCAGTGTGACTGTGTCTCTCATTGTGACTGTGTCTCAGTGTGAATGTCTCTAAGTGTGACTGTGTCTCTCAGTGTGATTGTGTCTCTCAGTGTGACTGTCTCTCAGTGTGACTGTCTCTCAGTGTGACTGTGTCCCTCAGTGTGACTGTGGTCAGTGTGACTGTGTCCCTCAGTGTGACTGTCTCTCAGTGTGACTGTGTCTCTCAGTGTGACTGTGTCCCTCAGTGTGACTGTGGTCAGTGTGACTGTGTCCCTCAGTGTGACTTTCTCTCAGTGTGACTGTGTCCCTCAGTGTGACTGTGTCCCTCAGTGTGACTGTCTCTCAGTGTGACTGTGTCCCTCAGTGTGACTGTCTCAGTGTGTCCGTGTGCGTGAGGTCCACACCGGTGGGGCCCCGTTGCTCCAGTCTTTTGGTGGGAGGGAGCGAGAGACGTAGAGAACCAGAGGGAGAGAGGAACAAGCCAACGCCGGCACCTGAAGCTAACCACACCCACCTTTCGACTGAGCCGCGTTGCCGTGGAGACACACGGTCGCCACGATAACCAGGAGGGAGAGGAGGGGGCACCTGATCTCCGTCATGTTCACACGTCCCTCTCAAGACTCTCACTCTTCCTGAGAGAGAAAGAGAGGGAGAGAGAGAGAGAGAGAGAGAGAGAGAGAGAGAGAGAGAGAGAGAGAGAGAGAGAGAGAGAGAGAGAGAGAGAGAGAGAGAGAGAGAGAGAGAGAGAGAGAGAGAGAGAGAGAGAGAGAGAGAGAGAGAGAGAGAGAGAGAGAGAGCGTAGGAGGGAGCCAGGAGAGACAGAGACAGAGACAGAGACAGAGACAGAGACAGAGACAGAGCTGGTTCATTGAGTCTTGTTCTACGTCAGCACCAGAGGGGCGGCGTCTGTCTGTCCGTTCCTGTGACCAGTGTAGAGCCGGACGAGGCTCTGCGGTGCTCAGGGTTCCGTGTTGTGATTAGCACGAGCAGATCACGCCCGGTCCTTTGGGGTTCCTCCGGAGAACCGCCACACCCTCGCTCTGCGGCCAGACGATGGCGGGATCTGATAGGACGGCTCGTTTCCTGACGGCAGGAAGTGGCAGACGAAGCCACGCTTCCTGTTTAGCGATGGCAAGGCCCAGATGCTATTGGGCCGCGCAGAATAAAATAACAACCGATTTGGAACGGGATTTTTGAATTTTAATTTGATTTAAAACTAACCATGAATTAGCATTTGTTGATACAGTAATAAGCATTTGTTGATACAGTAATAAGCATGTTATAGCATAAGCATATGGGGTAATGTTTTTTTGGTTAGTGTTAACCCTTACCTTATTTACTAATGTAAATAATAATAAACTAATGTGTATAAGCATAAATACTGATTACTATTATTTTGGTTAACTGTTAATTACTAATTTGTCAAGTCATTTACTTTTGAAATCTAGGCTCATAACACCCCTCTTCTCCCTGGCCTCTCCTCCCCCTTTTATGACATTCATTCATGTACTGTCCTTTTTACATCAACTTTAATATGTGTATATACTGTAGGTATATAAGGTGTCTGTGTTCCTTTACATGCCTTTATACAGCATGTACGCATTTGGCCAGTGAAAATTGTCTTTAAATGTGCCTTATAAATAAATTGTGCTTACTTACTTACTTACTTACTTACTTACTTACTTACTTACTCACTCACTCACTCACTCACTCACTCACTCACTCACTCACTCACTCACTCACTCACTCACTCACTCACTCACTCACTCACTCACTCACTCACTCACTCACTCACTCACTCACTCACTCACTCACTCACTCACTCACTCACTTACTGTTACACTGAGGAACTGGAACTGCGGCGGTCAGAACCGCGATACGTTTGTGTTTAGCAAAGCAAGCGAAACATTAATGAACCCCTTGTCACTTTGGTCTAGTGTTTAGAGACGGCTCCATCAGTCTGCACCTTTTAACTACGCTAGAAGGGTGTTTGCATTGTCAAATGTATCCACTGACTTTATTTTCTATTGTGTATTTTGACTTGAGATCATCTTCAATCAGCAGATGGCTTATCATGTCACCCACAGGATAGAAACAAAGACCATGCAATCAAATGAGTACCAAGTGGTCAAACCCACGTTGAAACAATCAGACCTGCAACAGGCGAGATGCCTTCTGGACTGTCTTAACGCTGGTCCCAATAGTCCTGTACAACGGGGACCTGAGCTCACACTGCTGTCAGAGCCGGAGTTCAATCAGAGACAAGCCTTACCCTCCACATCCGCTGCTCAATTCATATACAAAACATGGAATATATATTTAGTAGATCTGATTTGAACAAACCGCTTGTTAAGTTATGGGATGAACATCCCCGTGTTCTCGTTGGTATGAGCAGAAACCGCAGAGTCCTTCCGTGGGTGACATGCCCCCCCCCCTGCCTGTGGGGTTGCGTGGTAGAATCTGATAAGTTGATGCATTTCCTGATTGCAGGAAATGGCCGACGGCATCGCACTTCCTGTTTAGCAACAGCAAGGTAAAAAAGTGGATGGGCGCAGAATATAACAAATACCAAGGAAGCCTAAACAAAAGGCTGTGTGTACATGATAAGCATACATCACCACATTAAACCCAAGGCCAGAAGGCCCTTTTAAGGGAATACTGGTCAAGGTCTGCAGGGAAAGATGCTTAGAGCTACTGGACCACCACAGCAACAGAAACAATGTTCAGTGACTGAGATGGTGTGTATCTAAACAGATAACACAATGCACTCATTTTTGATGACTCAAATCTCACCTGCCCTGACAATTATGAGTGATAACGAATGACCATTATTTTCCTTGGAAAATAATGTAACCTGTATTATTTGTGGCAGATTCTGGACTACACTTTATGTGGCAACCCAGTTTACAAAATAAGCTACAGGCCAATAGGATTAGGTGATAAGGAATAGTTCACTCAGAATGCATTATTATGTAGTTGTCTCACCCAATTGTCTGAGGGCCAGTATTGGTGGCAAAATCTGGACCTCTTCTGTGAATAATATTAATTTCATAACAATCCTTATTCAAGGAATGGCACTAATGAAATAAAATCGTTTATTGTATTAGCGTGATGAAATAGAGATATTGATTCATTGTTTAGAATGGTATTTTGAATTCCTTGGCATATTGTGATAGTTATCGATATAGTGTATATTTCCCCGTAATTATCATGATAACCCAAAGTAAAGTTCATTTGTTACGTATAGCTCCTTTGAGGTGAACAAAACATCTGAAAAAATACACTAATGCACAAATTATGCAAAGTAAGTAACACTTGTACAATATATAAGAGCATATACAAAATTTTTGCCTACTTTAAATCAAGGTTGCAAATTACAGCACGCAAGATTCCTTGCTGTTTTCGTGCAGGTTGACCGTGATTATGGAATGCCATTTGAGTCCAAATTAAATTTAAAAAAGATACATATAAATAAATAAATAAATAAATAAATGAGGCAATACAAGTATGAATGAAAATACATTGATGATTGGCCAATGTACTGAAATGAATAAACATGGATGATGTCCGAGTAAACGTTGCTTCAAGAAAAGGTGAAGGACGCCCCTCCTCGGACAGGCGGCCTCGAATCATAAATCTGGCATTATGAAAAGTCCTTTGAAAACGTCCTTTTAAAAACATATTTATAAAGATATAGTTACATATTTATTTCTATGGAAATATTTGCATGATTTATTTATTTCACGGCCGTATTAATCAATTCATTTAAATTTGACTCAAATGGCATCTCATAGTGACGATAAGTCCATCGATTCTTAAGAAACAAAGTCACATTATGCATTTCCAGCATAACGACATTGAAATAATAACAGTTTGAGTCCATGGATTCTGTGATCCGCCCTTGCACCCGCTGTGTCCACTTACTGCCGTCTGTGCCTCCTCGTTGCCTTCAGAGCCCGGAGTCCCTGGTCGAGGTCCGGAGATGGGGGTCTGCGCCACACTCCCGCCTTCCAGCCGGTCTGGGAGGATACTGCCCTGTGGGGGAGCTGCTCACCGGACAACGCTCGGCACACCACAGACCTCCCTCGTCATCCTATGCCGGGAGGAGGAGGCACGCTGAGGTCAATATGTTTTCTTTGGCCAAATCAGGGGGGGGGGGGGGGGGGGGGGAGGAGAAGAGATTCTGGAGAAGAGATTTAGGCCCTATCCTATTTCTACCCCTTACCCCTTCCCCTTACCCCTTCAAAACAAGGGGGAAGGGGAAGGGGTAAGGGGTAGAAATGGGATTGGGCCTTAGTGTCGTAGTGCGGGGAGATAGAGAGTAGCCCTTGAGGGTTGAGCTCAGGGAGGGGGGGGGGGGGGGTGCATGTAATTACAATTACAAAACAAAAGTTGTTAATAAAAGTTATTAATAACTACACTGTGACTAAATTGTGCACTGAATTCTCAGCCACTCACTCTGCCTGACTCCTCCTAGGAGACGGTCTCACTCCTCCTAGGAGACTGCCGCACTCCTCCTAGGAGACTGCCTCACTCCTCCTAGGAGACTGCCTCACTCCTCCTAGGAGGCTGCCTGACTCCTCCTAGGAGACTGTCTCACTCATCCTAGGAGACTGCCTCACTCCTCCTAGGAGACTGCCTCACTCCACCTAGGAGACTGCCTCACTCCTCCTAGGAGACTGTCTCACTCATCCTAGGAGACTGCCTCACTCCTTCTAGGAGACAGCCGCACTCCTCATAGGAGACTGCCTCACTCCACCTAGGAGACTGCCTCACTCCACCTAGGAGACTGCCTCACTCCTCCTAGGAGACTGTCTCACTCCCTCTAGATGGCTGTCTCACTCCCTCTAGTAGGCTGTCTCACTCCCTCTAGGAGGCTGTCTCACTCCCTCTAGGAGGCTGTCTCACTCCCTCTAGATGGCTGTCTCACTCCCTCTAGTAGGCTGTCTCACTCCCTCTAGGAGGCTGTCTCACTCCCTCTATGAGACTGTCTCACTCCCTCTAGGAGGCTGTCTCACTCCCTCTAGGAGTGTTTTACTGGGCTCCTGGGATGTAAAAGGAGAATAAAATGATAGTCAGTCAAATGGATGGTTTAAGTGCAATGAGTCCAGATAGACGTTTCCTATCAGGTGTGGGTCTGCAGAGGTCCTGGGGTCGCAGTGTCAGAGTTTTCACTGCTCTCCAACTGGTTCAGTATAAGATGTAATTGTTTGGAGGGGTACACCATGCACGTACCCCATGACGGCTCTGTGGCCTACACTGAGATATGGAGACTGGTAGCTCTGGCTGCTAGTACTGTCTGTCTAGTCTAGTATCACTCACACACACACACACACACACACACACACACACACACACACACACACACACACACACACACACACACACACACACACACACACAAGCACACAAGCACACAAGCACACACACACACACACACACACACACACACACACACACACACACACACACACACACACACACACACACACACACACACACTCTCACACACACACACACACACACACACAAGCACACAAGCACACAAGCACACACACACACACACACACACACACACACACACACACACACACACACACACACACACACACACACACACACACACACACACCTGAGCCTTGAGCCCGGCAAGCCTAAAAACATGGAACCCCAGCAGGACTCTAGCTCCCTCTGCTGGTCTAGACCTATAAGTCCCAACGCTGGAGTTCAAGAAAATAAATAAACAGTTTTATCATTGTACTGTACTTTCATGAATTGTCCTGAATGTTTTGTGAATGTGTTTCATCTACAACTAGTGTACCAGTCTCTGCTAGAGGCACATGCTAGTCATGTGTGTGCGTGAGAGAGCATCGTCCATATCAATATCTGTGTGCCCATTCACTGGTGAAACCAACAACAACACGTCCAACACACTTTAACCCTCCCGGCCGGCAGTGAGACGGCGGATGGGACAAATTAAGTGTGGAGCATTCAGAGAGAATACTGAAGCCTGATCCCTGCAGCAGATGTCATTCATCTGTTGTGATCTTAATCCTCTTATCCCCTGAAAGCGCCCCACTCTCGTGACAGTTAGCTTGGGCTCAAGAGGATTACAAGTCACAACGTGTGAGGACCGGGAGTGTGTGTCAGACAGTTCTGAGGGGCCGGAGTGTGTGTGAGAGAGTATTGGGGACCAGTAGAGTGTGTGTGAGAGAGTATTGGGGACCAGTAGAGTGTGTGTGAGAGAGTATTGGGGACCAGTAGAGTGTGTGTGAGAGAGTATTGGGGACCAGTAGAGTGTGTGTGAGACAGTTCAGGGGACCAGTAGAGTGTGTGTGAGACAGTTCAGGGGACCAGTAGAGTGTGTGTGAGACAGTTCAGGGGACCAGTAGAGTGTGTGTGAGACAGTTCAGGGGACCAGTAGAGTGTGTGTGAGACAGTTCAGGGGACCAGTAGAGTGTGTGTGAGACAGTTCAGGGGACCAGTAGAGTGTGTGTGAGACAGTTCAGGGGACCAGTAGAGTGTGTGTGAGACAGTTCAGGGGACCAGTAGAGTGTGTGTGAGACAGTTCAGGGGACCAGTAGAGTGTGTGTGAGACAGTTCAGGGGACCAGTAGAGTGTGTGTGAGACAGTTCTGAGGACTGGGAGTGTGTGAGAGAGTTTTGGGGACCAGGAGAGTGTGTCTGTGAGAGTAACACTGACCGGGAGAGTGTGTGAGAGAGCTTCCTGAAGGCTGTGTGTGTGTGTGTGTGTGTGTGTGTGTGTGTGTGTGTGTGTGTGTGTGTGTGTGTGTGTGTGTGTGTGTGTGTGTGTGTGTGTGTGTGTTCGTGAGAGGAAGAGGATGAGGATGAAGAGGCTGGTTTTGGTGCTGACATGCCTGTGGGCGTCGCCACCTTGCCTCGCCCAGGTGCGCAGCCCCATGCCGGTGTTGTGGGTGATGCCGGTTGCCACGGTGATGCCGGGAGAGCAGAACGTGACGGCGGCATTAGCGCCGGCGGTGTCGATAGCGTTGGAAGACCTCCGGGGACGGGGGGGGCCCCAGATGCACCTGCAGCTGCTGGACTCACAGGTAGGGGGCGCTGATCACCTGCAGAACACACCCGGTCCTATGGTTCTCTACGTCTGTCTGTACGTGTGGGTTAACCTAGTGATGGTTAGTGCTTGGCTAGTGCTCTATGGACATCCTTACATCCTTGCGATGGGTTGTGATTTTTGTATTGTGTTGTGATGTGTGCGTTGTGTTGTGATGTGTGCGTTGTGTTGTGACGTGTGCGTTGTGTTGTGACGTGTGCGTTGTGTTGTGATGTGTGCGTTGTGTTGTGATGTGTGCGTTGTGATGTGTGCGTTGTGTTGTGTTGTTTGCGTTGTGTTCTGATGTGTGTGTTGTGTTGTGATGTGTGCGTTGTGTTGTGATGTGTGCGTTGTGTTGTGATGTGTGCGTTGTGTTGTGATGTGTGCGTTGTGTTGTGATGTGTGCGTTGTGTTGTGTTGTTTGCGTTGTGTTGTGATGTGTGCGTTGTGTTGTGATGTGTGCGTTGTGTTGTGTTGTGTTGTGTTGTGATGTGTGCGTTGTGTTGTGATGTGTGCCTTGTTTAGTGATGTGTGCGTTGTGTTGTGTGCGTTGTGTTGTGATGTGTGAGTTGTGTTGTGATGTGTGCGTTGTGTTGTGATGTGTGCGTTGTGTTGTGTGCGTTGTGTTGTGATGTGTGCGTTGTGTTGTGTTGTGTTGTGTTGTGATGTGTGCGTTGTGTTGTGTTGTTTGCGTTGTGTTGTGATGTATGCGTTGTGTGAGTTGTGTTCTGATGTGTGCGTTGTGTTGTGATGTGTGTGTTGTGTTGTGATGTGTGCGTTGTGTTCTGATGTGTGCGTTGTGTTGTGATGTGTGCGATGTGTTGTGTTGTGTGCGTTCTGTTGTGATGTGTGCGTTGTGTTGTGATGTGTGTGTTGTGTTCTGATGTGTGAGTTGTGTTGTGATGTGTGCGTTGTGTTGTGATGTGTGCGTTGTGTTGTGTTGTGTGCGTTGTGTTGTGTTGTGTTGTGTTGTGATGTGTGCGTTGTGTTGTGTTGTTTGCGTTGTGTTGTGATGTATGCGTTGTGTGAGTTGTGTTCTGATGTGTGCGTTGTGTTGTGATGTGTGTGTTGTGTTGTGATGTGTGCGTTGTGTTCTGATGTGTGCGTTGTGTTGTGATGTGTGCGTTGTGTTGTGTTGTGTGCGTTGTGTTGTGTTGTGTTGTGTTGTGATGTGTGCGTTGTGTTGTGTTGTTTGCGTTGTGTTGTGATGTATGCGTTGTGTGAGTTGTGTTCTGATGTGTGCGTTGTGTTGTGATGTGTGCGATGTGTTGTGTTGTGTGCGTTCTGTTGTGATGTGTGCGTTGTGTTGTGATGTGTGTGTTGTGTTCTGATGTGTGCGTTGTGTTGTGTTGTCAGTGTGACAGCGCCACAGCTCTGAAGGGTATCTTCGACGCCATGTGGGAGGAGCCTGGTCACATGATCATCTTTGGAGGGGTGTGTCCCCAGGTGACAGCGCTGCTGGCTCAGTCTCTGCACGCCCTCGACATGGTGCAGGTACCCCACACACACACACACACACACACACACAAACACAAACACACACACACCTCACCTGCAAATGTACACAGAGGTAGATACAGGGCCGCTGCTGGCCGTTCCGGTTCCCTACGCGAGCGCGGGGGGGGGGGGGGGAGAGCCCCTATACCTTCTATATTAGGTAAAAACAGCTAATTTGCCGCAATTGAGTGATAGGTTACACAATTAAGAACAAACAACAGTGGGCCTCTTCATAACTCATTTCCACAAGAGTGTGCATTGCGACGCGTTGTATCTGCTGCCCCCTGTCGGTGGTATCTCACGCCCCGCCCGGCTCTCTTCGTCCCTCCCTCTGTGTTCCTCGGACCGCCTCGCCCTCCCAGCTGTCCTTCACGGCGCTGCCGGCCGGGCCCCCCGCCCAGCGGCGCCCCCCCGGCCTGTTCAGCACCGTGCCGTCTGAAGCCGTCTTCAACGCGGCGCTGGTCCGGCTCCTCCAGCACTACAGGTGGACCCGGGTGGGGCTCCTCACCCAGGAGGGGGCCCGCCTCTCCCAGGTCCGACCGCCACGCCCCGACCACGCCCTTCGACCCCCGGGAACACTGACATTGCCAAAAGCACAGCGTTTAGACTCAGATACCAACGGGTGATTCGTCCAGCTACCAGACGCTGATCCCCAACTCACTGCTGACCCAACACGCATCAGACTCAGCTCAGTCTCTAAAGCCATGACGGGTGGTTTCTTTAATAACACCGAGATATATCTACACATCCTTCTGATGATGTCACTGATCTTTGACGATGTCACTGATCTTTGATGATGTTGCAGATATTTGATGCCGTTGACAATCTTTCAGTCCATGATGACTATCGTACATTGTTTGACTGACGTGTGCTCTGTCTGTGTTACACCAAACCTGTGTCTTGGTGGCAGATGAGGCAGAACCTGGTCCACCAGCTGATGAAGGCCGATGTCCAGATGGTGGAAGCCCAGAGCGTGGGTGAAGACCCCTGCCTCAAGCTCCAGAAACTGAAGGTCAGCATGGATGGAGAGAAGCCACAAGCACCAGAAGAACATGCTCCTCCCGTCAGCTTTCTGCACACCATTCATAAAATGGGCTTAAGTTCAATTTGATTGGAAACTTGCTAGTTTAAAATGTGTTTTTGTGTGTCAGGTCAAGTCTTATTTTTTCAGCCAAGCCTTTAACCACAGTTAAAGGCATGAATGAAAATGATTCCTAGACATTGTAGAAATATGTAAAATATGTTAGACATAAACCAAACCAGTGTTGTTTTGAGGCAGTGGGATCCATCGTGTGACCTTGTGCCTTCAGGACCGCGGCGTGAGGGTCCTAGTGGCCCAGGTGGACGAGGGGCCAGGCTCCAGGGTCCTGTGCTGTGTGAGTACCTTCACTGGTCCTCTCCTCACGGAGGCACATCCCAGTCTACAGACGGAGCACAAGGCTATGGTTGTACTGGGCAGCTCCCAGTCTAGACCAGCAGAATACTCTGGTTGTACTGGGCAGCTCTGAGTATAGACCAGCAGAATACTCTGGTTTTACTGGGCAGCTCCCAGTATAGACCAGCAGAATACTCTGGTTGTACTGGGCAGCTCCCAGTGTGGTCACCAGGCTGTGTCCCCTCTGCAGGCGTACCGGCTGAACCTCTTCGGGTCCGGGTACCAGTGGCTCCTGGCCAGCGGCCCGGGCCCCGTGTGGACGCTGGACCCGGAGGTGTCTGGCTGCTCGCTGTACGCGCTCCACGCGGTTCTGGAAGGTTCCATCCGGCTCAGCCTGCGGCCGCTCGGCAACTCAGGCCTCAGAGGCGTCTCTGGCAGGGTGAGGGTTCTCCTGGTCTGACCTAAGTCCGAGGGAACCGGCTTGAACCGGTCGGTACTAGAACGACACCGTCTGCCACTGGAACATCAGGACTAGTCAGAGGACTAGGGCTTTGAGAAGGACTCTAATGCACCCTGCTGGGCAGTCATTGTTTGCTGCATAATGAGCACTTTACTGCTAGTAGTAATGTACTTAACTTACTTTTTATTGTGTTTACTCATGTGCAAATACATTAACACATTCAACTACATTCAAATGGAATATTCTCTGTGAATAAATCAAATGCCTTAGTTACACCAAGCTGTTTACATGTCAAGTAACATTTAAATTGCATATCACTGATAGTTGATTGCTGTAATCCCATTTATTGAATGTAAACGTACTAAATATTTAATCCCAGACCCCGGCGGAGTACGAGCAGGCGTACCGGTCAGAGATCCGCCAGCAGGGGGCGCCAGACGCTTATCTCCACGGCTACGCGTACGACGGAGTCTGGGTCCTTGCCAGAGCCGTGAGCCTCCTCACGGAGCAGTTCAGACACCGGAAGCGGCACAGCCCCGACCGGAACCTCTCCATCAACCAGGCGCAGACGGCAGACATGCTGCTCGCTGCTTTAAAGCAGACCCAGTTCGAGGGAGTCACCGTGAGTGTGTCGTTCTAGTTCTGCAAGTTGAAATAACACAATTCCAGGGGTCCCTCCCTGTGGTGTTCTAGCCCCCCCCCCCCCCCCCCCCCCCTTTAGGTCAATCTCCAAAAAACGCTACTGCTCAACAGTACTTTGAGACTTTATATCACAAAGTTCGAGTCTAGAATAATGAATCTATTTGGCATCTCGGATTTTACAAGTGATTCCCTAATCCTTTTCTTTTATCTTATATTTTGCTTATCGTTTACATATTTTGCCTATAATCTGCATATATGATCAATGATATAGGATATATTACATGAAATAGATTTCATAAAGCTGTTCAGCAGCGTCTCCTGTAGAACAGTATTTACGATTGTGTGTAGGATTTCTTAGATGAGGGTGATATCCATGATGTTTCAAAAGGTATGCTCCTTGACGTCGTTGCTGATATGTGAGTACTTATTAACACAGTGTGTTGCTCTGCTGCCTTGTTCCGTCCAGGGACCGGTCTGGTTCCACAACGGAGAGCGTGTGGCGTCCATCGAGCTGAGGCAGTTCCAAGGTGCTTCACCTGCCTCTACACCACCGCCGTCTTAAACCTCTGACACAGAATTCATTAGTAATAGTTCAGAATCCGAGCATCGAGGGCTTTCCTAGGCTCTCAAAGCGCCTTATGTAGTGAGTGTGTTAAGGAGGAGGCATCACGCCTCCTCTGCTACATACATCACAGAGGAGAGAGGACCAGGGACGACCTGGGGGTCAAGTAGGTACCGGAGCCAGGTGGGGTCTTTGACCAGCACCTGGGTTTACATTTACGGCACTTAGCAGACTCTTTTATCCAAAGCGAGTTACAGTGGCTCATACACACACCGACGGCGGAGTCGACCAAAGACATCAACGGTCCAGTATTGGTTATCCCTGTATCACGATTGGCCAATGCAGTGTATTTGTGTTGTTTCCATAGCGACCAGAGAGGTACTCGTGGGTCAGTACAACACCTTCACACAGGAGCTACGACTTTTTCCGGACCACCTGAGGTTTCCAGGTAGAACAGTGTTTTGATCCGCTGAATCACCTTTCATCACACATGTTATTTAGTTGAACCAACAGGATGTGTGGTCATCATCCCCTCTAATATCGACATTTATCGTCCACTTTCTAATATCTACATTTAAAGCTTACGTGTATGCTGTGCTTTTTGTTTCTTACAAACGACGGTGCTGTCACGACACGAGAGATGGTGTACGCCTGCTCCTAAAGTATGACCCCTGGTTCACCACCGACCTGACGGCCCTTCTCTGGTCTGACCTCCTCTCCAGGCTCCGGTCCAGCTCCGGATGGATCCGGGGTCCGTCTGGAGTGCGGGAGCGTCGGTCGGGTTCTCTACGCCGTCGTCACCTCCGCTGCCGCCCTCCTCTTCATCACCACCCTCATCTTCCTCCTCCGCAGCTTGTCAGACTGCACACGCTATCGGTACAATTCCTTTATTACTGTTTATCACATGTCTATTTATCTATTAGTATCTATTCTAGTCCATTCTTTGATTCTTTGAGCGAAGAGATGTGCGAGAGCGAGCCATTAGCTAGTTAGCTAGCTCCAGTAGGTACCGCAGGATAACAACAAACAGAAGCTAGCTCTGGGTCACGAGGTTTGACTACGTGCACGAAGGGGTCACGCGCGGGGAGAGGGGGAGGGGGGGTGCAGTACGACCGTTTGATTGACGTACTTACTGTCCAATGCCACTCGGTGGGACTGGAAATCATTGGCTGGAGTTTTTCGAGCCCTGCCCGTTGAACAGATGATTGACTTGTTTAGTTTTCATGTCAGTACTTCTAACTCAGTGGCTGTAAGCGGGTTATGATAAGGATTTCAAGTAATTTTGCAAAATGGCCAAAAAAGAGAATTCCATACCCAACCTTTAAGTCATGCAAATAGAAAGTGGTTGTGTGGTTCCCAGGAGCCCGAGGGGCTGCGGCCGACCCCTGGACCCCCTCCTCCTCCTGGGCATGATGCTGGCCCTGTCCTGGGTGCCCCTGGCCGGGCTGGACGAGGCCCTGGCGCCCGCCTGGTGGTGGGACCCGCTCTGCTCTGTGAGTCCGCCGCTGGTGACCGCAGCGACACAGTGGGGTCCCACTGGTGACACAGTGGGGTCCCACTGGTGACCGCAGCGACACGGTGGGGTCCCACTGGTGACCGCACCGACACAGTGGGGTCCCACTGGTGACCGCAGCGACACAGCGGGGTCCCACTGGTGACCGCAGCGACACAGTGGGGTCCCACTGGTGACCGCAGCGACACAGTGGGGTCCCACTGGTGACCGCAGCGACACAGTGGGGTCCCACTGGTGACCGCAGCGACACAGTGGGGTCCCACTGGTGACACAGTGGGGTCCCACTGGTGACACAGTGGGGTCCCACTGGTGACCGCAGCGACACAGTGGGGTCCCACTGGTGACCGCAGCGACACAGTGGGGTCCCGCTGGTGACCTCAGCGACACAGTGGGGTCCCACTGGTGACACAGTGGGGTCCCACTGGTGACCTCAGCGACACAGTGGGGTCCCACTGGTGACCGCAGCGACACAGTGGGGTCCCACTGGTGACCGCAGCGACACAGTGGGGTCCCACTGGTGACACAGCGGGGTCCCACTGGTGACCGCAGCGACACAGTGGGGTCCCACTGGTGACCGCAGCGACACAGTGGGGTCCCACTGGTGACACAGCGGGGTCCCACTGGTGACCGCAGCGACACAGTGGGGTCCCACTGGTGACCGCAGCGACACAGTGGGGTCCCACTGGTGACACAGCGGGGTCCCACTGGTGACCGCAGCGACACAGTGGGGTCCCACTGGTGACACAGCGGGGTCCCACTGGTGACCGCAGCGACACAGTGGGGTCCCACTGGTGACACAGCGGGGTCCCACTGGTGACCGCAGCGACACAGTGGGGCCCCACTGGTGACCTCAGCGACACGGTGGGGTCCCACTGGTGACACAGTGGGGTCCCACTGGTGACACAGTGGGGTCCCTCTGGTGACCGCAGCGACACAGTGGGGTCCCACTGGTGACACAGTGGGTTCCCACTGGTGACCGCAGCGACACAGTGGGGTCCCACTGGTGACCGCAGCGACACGGTGGGGTCCCACTGGTGACCTCAGCGACACAGTGGGGTCCCACTGGTGACACAGTGGGGTCCCACTGGTGACACAGTGGGGTCCCACTGGTGACACAGTGGGGTCCCACTGGTGACACAGTGGGGTCCCACTGGTGACACAGTGGGGTCCCTCTGGTGACTGCATCCACACTGGAGCTCAGGATCACTGTGTCACGTTTCCATGTGAAAATCTAATTCACGTGGAATCCGTTGGTTGATTATGTTTTTATGGGATGTGGGAAAGGTAAGATGTTAGCCAATCTTTTATTTCTGTGTGTATTGCTTTGGGAATAAGAGCAATGCTGTTTTAGATCCATTCCCAAACCTGTGTCCTGTATACGTCACAGGGTTTATAACTTCTGAAGGTCGCAAGTCAGAATCATTTCTAAAAGAACTGTTATTAAATCCAAATAATGCTGTTGGAGTGTGAGCAGGTCTGGTCTGGTTTGAGGAGGTCTGGTCTGGTTTGAGGAGGTCTTGTCTGAGGAGGTCTGGTTTGAGGCGGTCTGGTCTGGTTTTAGGCGGTCTGGTCTGGTTTGAGGCGGTCTGGTCTTGTTTGAGGCGGCCCGGTCTGGTTTGAGGAGGTCATGTGTGGTTTGAGGAGGTCTGGTCTGGTTTGAGGAGGTCTGGTCTGGTTTGAGGCGGTCTGGTTTGAGGCAGTCTGGTCTGGTTTGAGGAGGTCTGGTCTGAGGAGGTCTGTTTTGAGGCGGTCTGGTCTGGTTTGAGGCGGTCTGGTCTGGTTTGAGGCGGTCTGGTCTGGTTTAAGGCGGTCTGGTCTGGTTTGAGGAGCTCTGGTCTGGTTTGAGGAGGTCTGGTTTGAGGCGGTCTGGTCTGGTTTGAGGCGGTCTGGTCTGGTCTGGTTTGAGGAGGTCTGGTCTGAGGAGGTCTGGTTTGAGGCGGTCTGGTCTGGTTTGAGGCGGTCTGTTCTGGTTTGAGGCGGTCTGTTCTGGTTTGAGGCGGTCTGGTCTGGTTTGAGGCGGTCTGGTCTGGTTTGAGGCGGTCTGGTCTGGTTTGAGGCGGTCTGGTCTGGTTTGAGGCGGTCTGGTCTGGTTCGAGGAGGTCTGTTCTTCCTCAGGTCCGCCTGTGGGTGCTGACTCTGGGTCACTGCGTGGCGTTGGGCGTTCTGACCACCAGGAGTCTGAACATCTACAGACACCTCCTCCCCCGGCCGGGCGCCGGGACACTGGTAATGATACCCAAGATCCCCTCTGAGATCAGTGACGTTTTACTTATCTTAAAACATTTACTCAGATATGAAGGATATGCATTCAGCGTTAAGTGACTCACGGTGTCCTCTCTCTCTCTCTCTCTCTCTCTCTCTCTCTCTCTCTCTCTCTCTCTCTCTCCCCTTCTCTCTCTCTCTCTCTCTCTCTCTGTGTCTTTGGCTTCCTGTCTCTCTCTCTCTCTCTCTCTCTCTCTCTCTCTCTCTCTCTCTCTCTCTCTCTCTCTCTCTCTCTCTCTCTCTCTCTCCCCTTCTCTCTCTCTCTCTCTCTCTCTCTCTCTCTCTCTCTCTCTCTCTCTCTCTCTCTCTCAGGAGGACAGAAGAACATGCTGGCCGCTGGCTGCCATGTTTCTGTTGGATGTGTTGTTTTTATGCTGCTGGCAGGCCCTGGATCCTCTCAGGAGGGTGGAGCGAGTCTCAGAGGTATGAAGCTCTACTGACCCTTAATGGAGGGCACTAGACGGTAGCTCGACAGGACGATCCAGGTTTAAAGTGTAAAGGAACCACCAGTGTTTGTGTTCATCTTGGAACCCAACAGAGCAGTGCAGAAGAGGAGCAGGACGGTGTCAGCGCAGACACAGACTGCTGCGTCAGCTCCAACATGGACCTGTGGATCACCGCCCTCTATGCTTACAAGGGCCCTCTGCTGGTCAGTGAGCACATTACACCGTGACTTCAGGTTTCAATATCATGGACATTTTGGTCTGAACATTGCTTTGATTTAAACGATGAGTTATCAAACGCTAGGATGGTGACCAAAGTCCCCTATACCCCCCCCCCCCCCCTACCTCCATCTATCTTATCAATGCATGCCCAAGGGGAATCTTCACCTATTTTCCTTAATAACACACAAAAGTATAGAAAAGTCACGTGTAAGAATGATCCAAATCTGCATATTAACATTGCGCTAAAATGTGCATGGTTTAATAATAACTATTGTGTGTGTTGGTAATCATCATAACATTGTGTTAAAATAGGCCAGATACATAAACTTCTAATGTAATGTAATGCAGTGAAAACTCCTATGTGGTTGAACTGGGAAGCTCCCAGTGTCCACCACCAGAACACCCTGGTTGTTCTGGGCAGCTCCCAGTTCTAATGGGATGCATCTCTCCTGTTCTACTCTCAGGGTCTGGCCTGTTTCCTCGCCGGCTCCCTCAGAAGCAGGACGGACGTCACGCGGGCAGTGACCCGTGAGGGCCACCGGGTGGCGCTGAGCGTGTTCGCGGTGGCGGCGAGCAGCAGCCTGGGGGCGCTGGGGTCCCTCCTCAGCTCCCAGCAGCCCCAGCTCCTCTTCCTCCTGCCCTCCCTCGCCATCCTCGCCGCCGCCGCCGCGCTCCTGGTCTGGGGCGTCCAGGCCCAGGTCAGCCCCGCCCACGCCGAGGTCAGCCCCGCCCCCAGAGTGGCCCCTCCCACTTAATTGGTTAATTGTTAAATGAATAATTAATTAATTTCGCAATTTAGCTTTTTACAACGCGGGTGACAAGTGAGGCTGAGATCGATCGAAGCGTACAAACCAAAGTGGAAAGGAAACAAAAAAGAAGCTAAGCTATAGCGCGATGCTATATAAGAAAGTAAATACTAGTCTACGAGGGCTGATGACACAACCCATAAGTCTGATGTATGTCTAGCTTGTCTAGACAGTCATCAGGCTATTGGTCGGCCCAGCCTGTGTGTGTGCTGAGCTCACCCTCCGATCCAGCTGAAGCTCCTGCTGTGTTGTAGCGCGGGCCTGCTGGCCCCAGGGGGGCGGAGCCTCGCGGTGAGGTGTCCTGCAGTGTTCCTCCAGCAGAGGGCGCCACTCAACGAAGCGCGCCAGAGAGCCAGGAGGGCGGGGTGCAGCGACTGACCACGGAGAACCAGGAGCTCAGGAGAAGAAGAAGACAGGTTAACGCACGGTTAATTTGACTATCCATTAGTCAGAGTCGCTAGTAAATAGAACTGATTTTCGAGAATTCTCTGTTTGTGTGAATTTTGCTTACTATGGTATGGTAAACATTATGGTAAAAATCCACTTCAGCTCATGATAGTGATGATGAAGACGATTATGATGGTGGTGGAGCTGATGATGCTTGTGATGGTGAGGAAGATGATGATGGTTTATGAAGAAGGTTTCCTCTCTCTGCAGCTGGACGGAGAGATAGATGCCATCACCACGGAGACTGACTCCACCCCCCCACCGGACCAACAGATCTCAGACCACATAGGCCACGCCCCCGGTAAACTCATGACGTCACCGCCCCGGAACTGCAGAAACTCAACGGTTGTTTTGAATTTATTTAAGGTGCCTTCACGGACAGCGGCAGGAGAGTAGGTCAAAGGAGACAGGGCCTGTAGCATAGGACCACAAAGCGTGTTCCTAATTTAGCTAACCTTCTACGACCCACTTCTATTCTTTACTTCCCTTCAACATGAAATTGATGGATTACTTAATTCATTCCCTTTTGGAGATTCAGTTTCATCCGTCAAATATGTACTACAACTGTTTTATAAACGCCCGGGTGTGTATGAGATGTATTCTGCACTATTACCAGTTCATCAAAGTGTGGTAGGACTATCATAGTGTCCTACCACACCATAGAGTAGTCTAGCTTTGTTAATGGTCCCACGACATGCCACCAGGTGTGAGTGTGATTACCCGTTACAAGCCAATCAGGCTCTTATGACATCACAAGTAGGCGTGTCCACCTAGGTGTGTTCTGGATAGATCAGTCCACCAGCCTACCCAGTGGACTGTAGCAAACGTTGCTCATCTATCCGTCGCACATCTAGGTGGACACGCCCGCTTGTGATGTCAGAAGAGGCAGATTTTCAAAACGGCTTGTAACGGCTATTCACGCTCACACCTGGTGGCATGTCACGGGACCTTTGAGACTCCAAGACAGCGTGGCTGCTGGGGTTTCCTCAGGGGGCGAGGGGAGAGGGTCGACTCAGAATCCGATCCGATGAAAGCTGCGCCTTCTCTCACCCACATGCCGGGTCACTGCAGGACGGGACCCCGCGCTGCGTCCGCCCGCTCCGTCCGGGGGGGGCTGCGTCCAGAGGTCCAGCACGGTGGCTCAGATCAGCTGCCACAGCCCCCCCGACCCACCGGGACCCCAGGGGGGCTGCGGAGGGGACGGGGTCAACACCCCGGAACGGTGAGGCCTGCTGTGTAGATGCAGTTAGCCTGTAGACGGTCTGTACTGTGATGTACAGGGTGTTGTCAGTGTGTAGCCGGGACACCTGGGTGTTGTCAGTGTGTAGCCGGGACACCTGTGTGTTGTCAGTGTGTAGCCGTGACACCTGGGTGTTGTCAGTGTGTAGCCGGGACACCTGTGTGTTGTCAGTGTGTAGCCGTGACACCTGGGTGTTGGGGGTGTGTAGCCGTGACACCTGTGTGTTGTCAGTGTGTAGCCGGGACACCTGTGTGTTGTCAGTGTGTAGCCGGGACACCTGGGTGTTGTCAGTGTGTAGCCGGGACACCTGGGTGTTGTCAGTGTGTAGCCGGGACACCTGGGTGTTGTCAGTGTGTAGCCGTGACACCTGGGTGTTGGGGGTGTTGTCAGTGTGTAGCCGGGACACCTGTGTGTTGTCAGTGTGTAGCCGGGACACCTGGGTGTTGTCAGTGTGTAGCCGGGACACCTGTGTGTTGTCAGTGTGTAGCCGTGACACCTGTGTGTTGTCAGTGTGTAGCCGGGACACCTGGGTGTTGTCAGTGTGTAGCCGTGACACCTGTGTGTTGTCAGTGTGTAGCCGGGACACCTGTGTGTTGGGGGTGGTGTGTGTGTGGCGTTGACATCGGTGTGTTGTGTTGTGTGTGTTGTGTGTAGCGTTGACACCAGTGTGTTGTGTTGTGTGTTGTGTGTATTATTGACACCAGTGTGTTGTTTTGTGTTGTGCGCTGTGTGTATTATTGACACCAGTGTGTTGTGTTGTGTGTTGTGTGTATTATTGACACCAGTGTGTAGTGTTGTGCGTTGTGTGTATCATTGACACCAGTGTTGTGTTTTGTGTTGTGCGTTGTGTGTATTATCGACACCAGTGTGTTGTGTTGTGCGTTGTGTGTATTATTGACACCAGTGTGTATTATTGACACCAATGTGTTGTGTTGTGTGTTGTGCGTTGTGTGTACTATTGACACCAGTGTGTTGTGTTGTGTGTTGTGCGTTGTGTGTACTATTGACACCAGTGTGTTGTGTTATGTTTTGTGTTGTGCGTTGTGTGTACTATTGACACCGTCATGTTGTGTTGTGTTGTGCGTTGTGTGTACTATTGACACCAGTGTGTTGTGTTATATTTTGTGTTGTGCTTTATGTGTACTATTGACACCAGTGTGTTGTGTTTCCAGCCTCAGGAGGAGGATGTCCGTCCAGCTGCCCATCCTGCACCACGCCTACCACCCCGTCGTCGGGGGTGTGGCCAGCAGTCACTCCAGTCAGCTGGAGACCCCCGAGGCCCCGCCCCCCCACCACTACACACCCCCCGCCGCCGTTAGCCAGGTGTAACCGTGGAAACGCCCGGTTCACCTGGCGCTCGGAGAGCTCCGTCTGACAGGAACACCTCAAGGCTGGTAGAAGTATCCAGACGACTGTAGTCCGATGTCGCCGCATTGTGAACTCTAACAAACACACAGACTGACATTAAGGCCCAATCCCATTTCTACCCCTTACCCCTTCCCCTTCCCCCTTCAAAACAAGGGGGAGGGGTAAGGGGAAGGGGTAAGGGGTAGAAATGTGATTGGGCCAACACAGTTTGAGATTGGAACCGGCTGCTTCACGGCGTTTGAACAACGACTCAGTGACTGGGAAGTTATATTTTGATCAAGGACCTTCTCCATGTCACGCTGGCTTAGGCTTTGTATTCATACAAATGTTGTATGCATTGCGGAATCGACCTCGGTTAGGACAACGGGCGTCTCCCACCACCGGGCTCTCCGTCGATGTGGAGAGCTCTGAGGTGCACTGGGCGACCAGCTGCTCCTCGCTGCCGACCCCTTCAGGGTGGGGCTCCACGACCCCGGGAGGATGCGTCCGTTCCTCCCCAGGAAGACCGCCCAAGGCTGCGGCTGTGGCTCAGAGTGATGCGGCCCGGCCGGGCTTCAACCCGAATCCTCCCACAATGCACTGCTCCTCAGCGCCCCGCCCTGGCTGCCGCTGGCTGCTTGAAACCAGTTCAAGTCACTGGTACATGCCCACCGGGCTGCGATGGTTCAGGCCCGTCCTACGTCCAGGACGTGGTCAGACCAATCAACCCCGCACGTCCAGCACGCTCTGCGACAGCCGATCGCCTTGCTTCTCCCTCGCTATGGGTGAACAAAACCTGGATTGTTTTCTTTCCCGGCTCCACAAATGGTGCGAGCTCCCCACTGACATCACGTTACGATCCAGCTCTGGGAACCTAGCAAGATAGGGAAGGACGAGTGAGGGATTCAATCTAATAAATAAATAGGACTTAATATGACATTAATTTCATCGACACTAAACCACGAATCAAAGTGGACTCCCAACAGAACATCGTGGCGCCAGGACAAGGGGAACAATGTAGCACTTGACCCAGTATGCTCGTTTGATTAATTTTGTGTACTGGCATGATTCATACACTTTTAGGGTGTTTATCCTCATGGTTGAATGTACTTATTGTAAGTCACTTTGGATAGGAACGTCTGCTATAATAGACGTCTATATCAGCCAGCCGCACCTTGTGAGTAGGCCTACTGACAAGCATTGTGATTTCATTTCATAACTGCCACAGTTGATTGCAAATCAGACGCTCGCACTTGCCATTGAACTATTAGAGGGAACATTAATTTTCCCAACGTGTCTGACATTTTCTCTACTCACATGCTTCCTCTTTTTGGGAAGAGAAGCTCCACAGCGCCAACTAATGTAATGTAATGTGTAAACTAAGAAATGTATTAAATCAAAATTAAATCAAAATGGACCAAGGGCCACAGTTGGCCCGCGGTCCGTAGTTTGGACTCTCCCGACTTGGACTCATAGGCCGTGCCTACCCCCAAAATGGATGCTCGGCGACTATACAGGTTAAGACAGTCCTATCCAGATGGGGCTTCAAGGGGGGAGATATAAGAAATGTCGACACTGGTATCACGACCCAGACCTGAGACCTGACCACCCTGACCTGATGTGAGAGGGGAGCAAGGCAACTGGGTGCTATGACCTCTGCAGAGAGGGGGGGGGGGGGCTGGTTTCACCTCCCTCCACAGTAAACGCACAGAGCTCTGAAGGGCCAATCGGATCAGCTGGAGGCATGGACATCAGGCCGGATGAAGGAGCACTAGTTTCTGCCCCTCCTCAAGCCTCATTCACTGCAAACAAAGGTGCATCTTTACAACGAAGTCCCTTACGAGGATTAAAAAACGCCCTTTGTGTTTTGCTTTAAAAACCTTTTCTCGATGACATAAAGGTCTGACTGGTGTTGGAGGGTTGTAGGTCTGGGAAGAACTCTGGGAAGTGTGTGTAACTTCAGGGGCCTCTTGTTTGGTTTGTGAACATATCCTGCAGGCGTCTCCTTTTCTGTCTACTATATATTGGCCCACTCTAATTAGGTATATTGTCTGCATATTTAACAGATAGCTGGAAGCAAGTTGCACTATTCAGAGCGTTTGTTTTAGGGATTGGGACGTTCTTTTCAGTTCACCTGCAGGGGAGTGGGAAACATACAGTTTTTTTGGTGCAACTATCTGAAATGTTTAACAATATACCGAGTGATAATGTGTATGCAAAGTTCTTAACATAATTTTTTCTATTTTAAATCGAACCATTTTAGCTTAAGTACTTAAAAGTGCACACCCATTTATCATGATCCGCCTCATCCGCAAACTGCCGTTCGTTTGATATTTTTTCCATCTGTGCAGTGGTTGATGTGTGCGTCCGAGAGAGGGTTAAGCTTCTATAACACTTTAGACACCATAGATCTTAGCCATGGAGATAACACAATCCAGTCATTCCTCGGCTCTCAAATTTCATCTTTTTAAAAAGGCGTTCTCTCCAGAGCCGGTTACTGGAGCAAACTTCAGAAAGATTTGAGGTCTGCCTTGACATTATCCATTTAAATCAGAAATTTTTATTTGTTATCTGATCTTCTTGTACTTTCCCTTGACATATCTTTCAATGATTGTCTTTTAGTTTATTATATACATTAAAGGGGTGGCTTCGAATCCTCAGTGATCCGAATCTTCGATAGAAAGTCACGTAGTCGTCTTTAATAGTCGAATTGTGTCGGAAAAGTGGTCTGTGTGTTACAGCCGGACATAGAGTGAGGACGGGGGGGCTTATTGAGTTATACCCCAGCCGAAAGCTGGAGGACTGACGAGTCCGTCGACGACCCCTTTTGGCTCGACTGAGACCTGCGGTTTCGTGATTCGTGTGGACACCTGAAGCGACGTTAAGGTGCGGCCACACCAGACGCGTATCTCGCTAAAATACTATACATAGATTTTTTTAATATATTTTTTAGGGTCATTTTTTTTATAATGGTCATAACTAACACGTTATGAATGTTGATTATTTCAGTTCAGTTAATCTATAATGTGTTAATGGTTCGAACTAATCTGCACCTTTTCATTATCTTAAAACCGCACCCTGCCCAATGCAATATTAAAGGCACACATTAACATCAGTAATATTTCGGCATTAAAAAAAGAGTTGTGTACTTTTGTGCATGATGTTAATTGTTTCAAACAATATTCACGGCAGAGACGGGAACCACCGATGTGGTCTTCGATGGCTTTCGCCCCCTCATCAGGATGTCCGTGAAAACTTCACATACACTGAAATGTAACTCTAATGAATTATTGACGATGGATGTCGTATACATGATTTTTTTATTGACAGCCACCATTGTGAAATCCTTTATTTTTTTCATTACTTTCTCTTAATTGGTGTTTTAAGTTTAATGACGGTGGTGGTGGATTTGAAACGAAAGCTCGCCTACTTGATAGGCTGTGAATAATGACCTCAACAGCGCCATCTACTGGAGCGGTGAAGTTGTTTTTAACTCTGGTCGCCTTTATGTGCGGTTCATGTGCATACTGTCCGTCACTTATTTTTATCATTAAAAAGTTGCAACGTATTCCATGAATTGTGCTTCATACTGTGAGGAAGAACCTCTTCTTAAGACATAATCAATCCTAAATGATAGTGGAATTAAAACTAAAGGAAGGGGGAGTAGCGGGCGTTTGTATTTCAGCCAACATATTATATACATTTAAATCGAGTAGCTTACTGTACTGCTGTATCGGCCTTCTCCTACTACTGACTGAGGTTGTTGGGGCTGAACGGAGGATGGAATTCGACAGCGTGGTGTGGTTTACCTCGGGTAACCACAAGCCTGTGCTAGTTCTGCTACACCGCCCCAGGTTAGTCTACATGTCGTACTGCTAAATATACTAATGGTGCATTACTTAATATATAACATTTTCGGAACCCGAGACCATGCATATGTAACCCAAATGTCCCGCTGCCTCTCTATGACCCTTGGACTCTGATTTTGTGTCTGTTTGTTGGTGTGATGGGTAGAGAAGGACCACGGCGGGACACAGTGGTTCGGGATTGTTATTCCCCAACAGTGGAAATTCTTCAATAGTCGCCTTGTATCCATTAGGGTCAAACATGAAACAAGAATTAGAAAATACTCTGACCCAACAAAATGTAAAAATAAACATAACCATAAACTATATAGGCCTAATTAAATAAAAATTATCTTTCAAATAAAATAAGAAAAGGACGAAAACATTAAATTAAGCAGTAGCCTAGACAAAATCATATTGTACGAGATCATATAAGACGCTAACACACAGCACTCAACAAACATGAAACAAGATGGAGCACATACGAACTACGTTGGCACACAAGATTCATATCGCGGCAAACAGCGCCACATGGTGGCCTGTCTAATTAACAACCTTACACATACATCCAACGTGCTTCACCTCGCTTCACGTCCAAAATTGGTAGCTACAGGTCCACAAACGACCAAGTACATAGTAAGCAGCTCAGCTGCACAAGCTGGGACAGAGTATTCCGCTGATAGGGATCCAGAATTGTGGCGTTATTCTGGTCTACCAACACGCAATTTCCGGTCTTCGACTTCCTAAGAGTTGTGTACACCAGTTAACAGTCCCCAGCGATAGAAGAGTAACAACACAACAAGAACAACAATGAACACTATAATAAATATTAATCATTGACGAATCATTTTACTCCAGAACCCCTGAAACGCATACCGTAAACGAACGGATACCTCTCTATCGGAAGTACCGCCCACCATCACCGCTCATGTAACTGAAAGTCCCGCCCTCTCTCTCAATAACGCTCATTTTGGGCATCCCATCCCTGGGCTCGGTCGTGAGAGGAGACCGCCTGGAACGAGGTCAGGTTATTTAGGAGATCAATCCCAAGTGCCACCCCCTCCAATCCCGAATGTAGAGAGAGAGGAACGACCACCCCGCCCGCACTTTCTCTCACGTTTTACGGAATCCCCACGAGTGGGATTAATTGTTAGGACCCCTGAAGAAACTTACTCCAAAGTTGAAGCCGACTCAAGACCGCTTATTTTTGGCCAGGCTTTGTAGGACGGTGCTCTAATATCCATCAAACAAACGTTTGCATTCTGCATCATTACCATCTTCGCTGGAGTTCAAGAGAAAAGGTTTTTCTCTGCCTTCGATCAAAACATCAGGAAACCAGCTGACCGAACTCGGATCAGGTAGGTCTCTGAGAGGTGTTAGTGCTTCAGAAGGTGATGTTATTCGAGGAGAACACGGTCTGTTAAAATACAATTGAACCCATTGATGAGAGCTTCAGTGTGTAAACTAAATGCCTTTCTTCACACGTGACTCAAGAATTTGAAAGTTTTCCATTAACTGACCAAAATAATCACTTTTCCTCCGTGGTCAACACTTTAATGTTTATTCCATGAAGGGATTTGTTTCATGAATGTTTACAATAGTTAGGTGGCTCAGCTGAGTGGGATCTACTCTTAAATAATCAGACAAAAAAAAAACCCGAACTAAAGCTTTCAAGTGTGTTTTAGTATTTGGTCAAGTGTGGTTTATCGTTTTAACTACTATTAAAAGCTACTATTTACCTAAATAAATCCACTTAAAAAGATCCTACACTTTAATTGAACAGTTTAAAAGATAATGCACGACACTTGCACCTAATATTCACTCTTTAATAGATAAACTACCCTTTACCTAATATGAACACTTTAATAGATAAAATACCATTAACCTAACATTGACACTTTAAACCTTTAAGCTCTGTGTTAAATTCCCAAGAGGCCAGGCTATTGGGTCATACCATGTTCACATTCTCAGGGGGGTTTCTGTTTGGGTTGGTTGAGCCTCCCTGGAGCCAGTGAAAGGCCCAGGGACCTGTTGTTGCTTTATTTTCCCACTATCAGTAAGACGCATCAGGGAATGCGACCTTGGGGGTTTGCTTCAAGAGAGGAGCCGTCATCATGTGGGGTTGAGTCTGGATGTATCAGAATCAAGTGTATCTGAGCTGTTTGCTTCCGTCAGAGGAAACCGTGGTGCTCGTGAGAACTGAGAAATGTGAGGTGCAGCTGAACCCACCAGCAGCTTAATATAGCCCGTCTAACGTTGCACCATCGGGCCTCTTGTTATTGTGGCCCATGCACCGTGCACCCTGGTGCATGGGCCATGGTGGTGGTGCATGATGAACACACCATGATGCATGGTGTGTACACCATGATGCATGGTGTGTTCATCATCATGCATGGTGTGTTCACCAAGCATCATGGTGAACACACCATGCATCATTGTGTTCATCATGCGTCATCATGGTGTTCACCATGGGTATAACGTATAGCTCGGACCCACCCACACCTCACACTGTTATGGCTGCAAGGGTTTAGCAGATCCATCGATGAGTCGATCTGCAGATAATTAATCGTACGCCTTTTTGATTATCCTGATTATCGTTAAGTATACGAAATGGAAAGAAACTTTTAATGCTTGGCTAGAATCAGAGAGCAGTTTCACCAGAAGCGATGAATGAATTATGGAATGTAAACAAATGTCTTTTTTGTTTCACTTTCACTTTCCACCCGGCTTCCACCCACTGGGTTTCTGTCGGTTCTTCTAGGCTCCCCTGCAGTCCTCAAAGCGGTTGGAATGGAGCTGGCTGTGCTGCTGGCCGTGTGCTGCTGGCTGTCTCCGGCCTGGGGTGAGCAACCTCACTCTCGGCCCGCTGGCGACGGTAGCGTCCTCCCGCCGTGCTGCTCACACGCTCCTTGTTTGGGCTGATGTCTGGGGAGCGCCGCGCTCCCGACCAGAGAGCCGCTCCGTGGGGGGCGCCGGCGGCCTCCCCGCAGGACGCCTAGCTGTGTTAGCTTCTCTGCTGCCTACTACTAGAAGTGTTAGCTCTCTGCTACTACTCGCAGGTTCCATGTTCAGGGTGCTTTTCCAAATTCCAAACCTTTTTTCTCCAAGCGTGTACTGAAGACGGTTACATTGAGGGCATTGAGCTGGCAAGAAATAAGAGTTGTTGAAGTACTTCTACCTCCATGAGGTATGAAAGCCTAAAGCTGTACTGGAACTCAGACTGTAAGCCCCTCTGGACTTTAGTCATGAATACCTCTCCAGTGTACTTTAGCTTCAGCACAGAAAACATGGCCGCCGCCCACGTTTACAGGTCGGCCCGCTTAGGGCAGCCCCCAGTGCCAGCTTCTAGCACGTTCTACCGCTGACTCATACCAGGCCACTCTCAAGCTCTACTATACCTCTCGACAGATCTATTCCACCCTACACCTAACTTAGACCGCTCTACAGTTCTAAGGACCCCCCCCTTCTACAATATATTCAAACTATTTCATCTTTCCAAGCAGTGATGGGGGGCTTTTGCTTATTGGATAAGATGAATCCTAGTTTCTGTCGTTTTGATGAAACAAAACCAAAACCGATTTATCAGATACAGTTTCAAACTGAAGAGCTCGTCCATGAAAGCGGTCCCATGCTAGACTCGTGCCTTTGTTTCTGCATTCATGTTCTGAATGCATGACCGAAACGACTCACTCTCGCTCACTCAATCACTCCACTTTGCATTTCCCTTCGATTGCATGTTTTGAAGTTATTGTGGCCCAATTTATAGTCTTCTTTTTGTGACATTTCGACTAACAATGTCTTCCTTGCCTCCTTCAATAGCCTCAACCATGGAAGACGCCCAGTGTGAGTATGGAGGAATATATCACATATTGATATTTTCAGGTCCACCTGAAAATATGTTGTACATACATCGCAACTCCAGACCATCAAAATGACAACTTATTTTATTTAGAACTCACTACAAAAACTCCTATTTTCTTGTAATGTGTTAAGTCTTATTTGTGTTTTTCTTTTTGTTTCCTTTGAGCAGACAGCGACAGTGCCTTCAACTACGGTGAGTGACCCGTTCTCCAGGGACCATCTGGGGGTCAGGCCTGCTTCCTTTTTCCATTCATTTGTTTTCTCATGAAGAAGTGGAACACATTCACCCAGAGGTCAGAACGCTCCACTGCCAACAAATAGTTGAAATCCGGCCTACAGTCGGTTGGTTGAATCCGGCCTAGTCGGTTGGTTGAATCCGAACTACAGTCGGTTGGTTGAATCCGGCCTACAGTCAGTTGGTTGAATCCGAACTACAGTCGGTTGGTTGAATCCGGAGTACAGTCGGTTGGTTGAATCAGGCCTACAGTCGGTTGAATCAGGCCTACAGTCGGTTGGTTGAATCCGGCCTACAGTCGGTTGAATCAGGCCTACAGTCGGTTGGTTGAATCCGGCCTACAGTCAACCGGAAGATTCCGGCCTACAGTCGGTTGGTTGAATCCGGCCAACAGTCAACCGGTAGATTCCGGCATACAGTCAGTTGAATCCGGCCTACATTCGGTTGGTTGAATCCGGCCTACAGTCGGTTGGTTAAATCAGGCCTACAGTCGGTTGGTTGAATCCAGCCTGCAGTTAGTTGAATCCGGCCTAAACTTTGGAAGGAGTTGAATAGATATCATGATGGGGTTTATTCGATTTTATCGTTATCTAGAATTTTTTTCTAAGAGCTTTTCATTTAGCTTCTCAGCTCGGAGAGTTAACACAAGAGCTCCTGATGTAGCTCTTGAGCTAGGAGGCTAAAGATAGACTTTCATGACGCCTCTGGTGTATTTGTGTTTCAGATTATGAATCGCTGAGGATTGGAGGCATGGTCTTTGCTGTGGTCCTCTTCGTCCTGGGAATTGGCCTCATCGTTAGTAAGTACCACCCCCTACCCCCCCCCAGCATGCCTCCGCTGCCCTTTGGTGTCACTGCTGACTGTCTCTGGACCGGGAGACGCTGCAGTAGTCTGCTAATGTCGATGTGGTCGACTTAAAGGTTGAGATGTTCTCCTCTTTCATCAGCTCGGAAGTGTGGCTGCTCAAAAAGTGAAAAGCCAAGGTAAGAAACAAAAGGTGGTAATAAAACATAAAATTGAAAGGAAATAAATTTGGAAACGAGTCCTATCCTGTTCCTAATTATTAGTTTTTATTTGTAGTGCCCTCAGACCTAAGGCCCCTGATGCAGAAGCAGGCCTTCCTAGCGGTAAATACCCCCGTGTTTAAACTTGGATTACAATAGTAGGATACATACAATTTTATGAAATCATAATGCTTGTTTAAAAATATAATAATACAATTTGAACTCTGTCCACAGCTTAAGAGCCCTGATTCATTCACCTGTAGAGAAGTTGGTGTAATGCAAGTATGCCTAAAAAAATTAACTACTTTTAGAATACTTTCTAAAGCTTATTCTGTCGCATTAAGAAAATAATTCCGACTTTCTATTTTTCCGACCAACTCCTACCTGCAGATGACAGTACCGACCCCGATTGGCAAGTAGCAGTTTTGACTCCAACCTGAAGGTGGCAGTACGGACCCTACCTGTGGTTAGCAGTACTGATTCCTATCTGCAGGGGGCGGCATTAGACCTGAATTACTTTTATGAAATCTTAAACAAAGTTTCGGTTGATTCTTTCAGTGTTTTGTCTTAATTTTTCTATTTTATCGCCATTGGCAATTTTTAATTGTATAGTACTAAATGTGAACTGTTCTTTTTCTGATACATTTTAATAAAATTACGAAGAACATTAAATTACGTTGTTTGTGTTCGATGTTTTATTTGCATTAATGTCAGGTCTGCAATGAGCCTCACGCGTGGTCGTCAATGCAATCGGCTGTAGAGCAGCCTCCTCATCAAGGCCTTCTGCAGCAGGGCTATCCTGCGGTAAAACAACGGCATGGTCCCATAAGGGGGGGGGGGTCTACCCTCGTTATATCAGATGTGTTTGGGGGGGGATCTGTCATCGATTATTTGGGCACACATTCAAACAAGCATCCGCAGTGCTCAAGTCGAAGCTTCATGACAACTTCACTGCAGATCTGGACTGCAGATACTGCTGGTGAAGACACTGATAACATTTTATTTCCCTTTGTCGACACTAACCACGTTAGCTGCAAGTGTGCATAAAACACCCGCTTTGGCCTGTACACGTAAATTCCCAACAAAGAGGGAAAGCAGCTGATGTTATTGCTGCTGCACTGGAACCGCATTGCTTTGTATTAGTCTCTTGGGGATAAGCCATGGAAAACCGCCTCTTATTATACAGCCATGCACGCCGGTGGGCGGTGCACTGCAGGGCGGTGGAGGCGGTGGGCGGTGCACTGCTGCACCACCGCATCCGCTGCAGTGACGTGTCTGGGCCAGCAGGGGGCGCAGTGTGGAGCTGACGGTGCAGCGGAATAAGGTGCAGCTCTTCTCTTCTCTTCTCCTGTCCAGCAGCAACCCAACGGTCCAGGAGCACTTCTCTCTCCTTCTCTCTCCCGTCGCTGTATTCGCAATCCTTAAGACTTCAGAGCCGGACCTTTTTTAAGACTGAAGGAGAGAGAAGCCGCAAGACGCCGTCATGTCAGCCACACAAGGTGAGTTTATCCTCGTCTATCGTTAGTTTTCTTCCTCTTAATTCGGGTAATTTAAGAAACGGTTGGACTCTGTAAGGTTCAGAGAAATAGAAGACGTTTTTGTTTTTTTTAGTTGTGACGTTAGGAATAGATTGGTGTATGAATAACCGCTTGCCAAAAGTTGAGCACTGATGCTGCATGATAGTTGCAGTCTAATTAAGATGAGATGTTCTTATATTTAATTACTGATCAATTATGCATTTGTGTTTAGAGCTATCAGAGTATTAGTTTAATAGAATGCATTCGTTTTTGTTTGACAGTGCAACATCTCCAATGAATAGGATAGATAAAGAGGTTGCTGCATCAGTTGCAGGGTGCGGAACAGAAAGCGCCAGCTAAGCGATTCTCATTGATCAACAAAAAAAAGCCGCAATTCTGACGTAGGCTCCTGTTAATTGTGTGTCCTTATCTATGCATCTCTACTATAGGTTTATCTTTGAGATGGTATTGTACCAACTCATCCGCTGTGGGCCTATTGGGATATCCATCACTATTGATATCAGCAGAATATTAACCTTCCTTTTCTTTGCAGAACCGATGTACCCAGACCAGAGTGACTTCCATTACGGTGGGTGGGCTTTCTGTAACGTGGCATTGAGCCAGGTTGTTTGCAATAAATAATGAATCATGATGGTTGTGAATTATATTGTATGTCTGAGTGAGTGATGCTTCACGTTTGATCCTTTACATTAAGATGTAATCCATCATAACGATTCTTTCCCTCCTTATAGATTATGAGACATTACGGACCACAGGTGTTATTCTCGCCACAGTATTGGCTGTTTCAGGCATTCTAATAGCAATGAGTAGGTATCATGTTTCCCTCTCCCGCACATCGACCAGGCCCTCCCCAAATGCCCCAATATAACCTCTGTCCTTTATATTTCTCAAACAGGTAAAAAATTCACAAATTGTGTTAAGTCGTCCTCCAAGTAAGCGTTGTGCTCGAGGCTCGTGGATGACCAGCCTGTGCATGCTGAATGAGTCCGGGCCACGAGTCCGCCTGCTGCGGACCACACCCCCCTCTTCTAACGAAACGCCCCGTAGCGCCCCCAAGAACGCCCCCCTCCCTCTCTCCCCCCTCAACCCAGAAACACTCCCAACACACCCCGGAGCCCCCCAGAGCGCGCCGCCCCCGCCACCAGACTGACACGCCCACGCATCCCCGTCCCCCTCGTGCATGGACCCGGGGGGCAGTCTGCGTTGGGGCGCAACGCTGGGCCGAGTGTGTTGCTAGTGTGGGGAGGGGCGCCCCCGTAGCTAACGGCATGCTGCCTGAACAGAACGCCGCTCTGCTGCCAGAGTCAACAGCATGAGAGGAACCCCTGCACCCCGGAGGGACCAAGGGGTGCCCTGTCGGCAGATATAGAGCTGCATCGTGTGTCTGGAGGGACGTTGGGGTACCCTGTAGTCAGATACAGAGCTGAGCATCGTGTGTGTGTGTCTGGAGGGACGTTGGGGTGCCCTGTAGTCAGATATAGAGCTGAGCATCATGTGTGTGTGTCTGGAGGGACGTTGGGGTGCCCTGTAGTCAGATACAGAGCTGAGCATCGTGTGTGTGTGTCTGGAGGGACGAAGGGGTGCCCTGTAGTCAGATATAGAGCTGAGCATCGTGTGTGTGTGTCTGGAGGGACGAAGGGGTGCCCTGTAGTCAGATATAGAGCTGCATCGTGTGTCTGTCCCTGGGAGTACGTTGAGGTAACCTAGTTACATATAGTTACACATTGCGTCAGTTTGCAGAGGTAACCTAGTTACATATAGTTTCACATTTGGTCAGTGCCTGGGAGTAGAGGCAACCTAGTTGCATATCATTACACATTGTGTACCTGGGAGTACATGGAGGTAACCTAGATACATATAGTAACGCATTATGTGCCTGGGAGTACGTAGAGTTACGCCTAACGTTACACATCAGGTCTTGTCGTGTTCTGTTCCTTTCCTCCGTTTGACACCCAAAGCCTGTGCTGTGTTCTGACTCCTCCCCCTGTGCTGTGTTCTGACTCCTCCCCCTGTGCTGTGTTCTGACTCCTCCCCCTGTCTCCCCCCCGTCCCCGTCCCCTCTATAGGACTCCCGCTTCTGGGACCCCCATCCCCAAAACAGAAGGTAGGACCGTCTCTCCTGCCGTGGTCCTCCCCACACCGCCGTAGTCCTGGTCGTGATGGGGGGGGGGCGCCGGTCTTACCCTGCTCTGTGCTGTCAGTTCCTCCCCAGACGGTGTAGGGGGGCCGCGGGGGGCCGGGACCACCCCGCCACCAGCCGCCATGGGCCCCGGGCCGCGCTCCTACGGCTGACGGACCGCCGCCAAGTAGGAGACTGACAGGCCATCGATCCACTTATTCATACACAGTATTAAGCACCGTTTCTGACGTCTGCGCCGTCGTCCGCTATCGCATCGCAGTTCTCGACTCTCAAAGCGCGGAATGTATTTAAAACACTAAATAAACATGGATGCACGTGAACGGAGGAGCGGGAATGTGAGGCGGCCCGACGGCTGTCTGGGAAGATTCCCTCCTCCAGAGTAGACGGACTGCATGACGGGAGGAGTCCGATATAGTAACGATTGTACCGTAGAACCCTTTGCCTTGTTAGATGATGGTGCACCCTTAGGACATTTTCAAGCAAAACAATAAAAAAGCATGAATTGAAACTGTTCTTAAAATGATGTTATGGAATTTGTTTTGTGAGGTTTTGTGTTTCTCACTTTCTTGATTTTATATATTTATTATGAGGTTTTATTTAGCATATTCTAAAGCTCCCGTGTCATCTACATTATAAGGAAATCAGTTATGCATCAAAGTTTAATTCAATGTCGATATAACATAATGTCCTGGTGCATATTGGACATTGTGAATTAAATATATCAAATGTATTTCATTGTTTGGTTTTAAACCTTTTCTCAATTGTGCGTAATATTCCTCATGATCACAATGGCTGATGTTTAGAATTGCTGTAGGATTATGACATCATGACGTTATAATCCAGATCACAGGGATTTATAAAGTCAGGTTAAATAAACTACTCAGCAAGACTTGTTTGGTCTTTTTAATAATATGAATATCTATCTGTCAATAAATCTGCTCTATACCCACCTTCTGTCTATCTAAATCCATGGTCTTTTATCTATCTCTCTTTCTCTCACTACTCTACTTATCTATCTCTATTCTGCCACTCTAACTCTCTCTCTCTCTTGCTCTCTCTCCTGATCAGGGCCGTCGATAAGGGGTGAAAGGTGATGACGATTCAGGGGGCCCACAGCCCAGGGGGGGCCCACAAAAAAAAAAAATATATATATATATTTTTTATTCTAAATTATTATTATATCACCAGCCCATAGTACTTCCATAGTACACCCCCCCCCCCGTCAACAATTGCTTTCCCCGGTCAACAATGTGCTCCTTCCACCCCCCCCCCCCCGTCCCGTCAACAATTGCTTTACCCGGTCAACAATGTGCTCCTTCCACCCCCCCCCCCCCCCCCCCCCCCGTCAACAATTCAGCGCAGGGGGGGCCATCAGTAAATCTTGTCTAGGGGCCCAGGAATTGTAGCAACGGCCCTGCTCCTGATCTATCTATCTATCTATCTATCTATCTATCTAATGATCTTCTATCTGTCATCCCTGTTTGTCTGTCTGTCTTTCTTCCGTACATCCATCTGACTATAAACATATAGTGCATGCAGATATTTAACTTTGTAGAGTAAAATATACACTTTCGTTAAAGAATTAGATTTATTGATGGCTGTCAGGATGTAAAGAAAATATTACAAGGAATGCTTCTTAAATAAAGGATAATCTTAATACATGGTTTTCCTGGTAGTGAGGTCGACTGTGTGTCATGGTTTGGCATTATAGTCAATGTGACAGTACTTTATTACAGTGATGATTTAAAAAGAATACTCAACTAAAGATCAGCAATGTGACTCATACGGTGACGTATATCATTTGTACCTGGGATCTTTTGACATTTTTCACAGGAAAACACCTCTTTGCACAACAACAAGTTATGCAAAATATTTTACATAGTAAAAAAGCACAAATGAATCCCCAGACATGCATTCTTAATATAAGAACACATGACATGAACAAAACAAGCATTTTATCATCAATCAATATGACTACCTCATCAATATGATGAATACTAATATGAGTCATAAGAACGATTTCAAAGAAATCAACGCCGTATAGACTTAAACACATCAGAGTTTGCAATTATTAACACGATCTAAATTGACCAGATCTAAATTCTTGAAAGAACATGTTTAACATGCGTCAAACCTTTATCTTAGACGCAGCTTCTAACGTTTCTCCTGCAGAACAGCTCTGCACTGAAAAGCTTTTCTATCATAAGTAATCCTAATAAAACTCATACTCATAATGACCCACACGTCAACCTTGTTTTGTTCTCCATCCGAACAATAATCAGATTCAGATCAATAAATTAAGGAAAGCTCCAGAAGATCCTCCAAACTCCCCCGCCTGGACCCACGAGTGGCGCGGTCCGCCGGCGACCGTCCCCGGGCGCAGTGGACCGACGGTTGGACGTGGGGGGGGGGGGGGGGGGGGGGGGGCGTTCTGGTTAGACCTGGTCCTGAGAGGAGGACCGTGAGCGCCGGGCAGTCGCTCCGCGCCTCCTCAGCAGGAGCTTCAGCTGAAGGAAGGAAGGAAGGAAGAGATTAGCCTTCATTTAACGTCTCTACTGCAGAGGGGAGGGGCTCTGGGCCCTGTAGGGCTGGGTCCAGGGGGGGCTCTGGGCCCTGTAGGGCTGGGTCCAGGGGGGGCTCTGGGTCCAGGGGGGCTCTGGGTCCAGGGGGGTCTGGGTTAGGGGGGTCTGGGTTAGGGGGGTCTCTGGGTTAGGGGGGGTCTCTGGGTTAGGGTTAGGGTTAGGGGGGGTCTCTGGGTTAGGGGGGTCTCTGGGTTAGGGGGGGTCTCTGGGTTAGGGTTATGGTTAGGGTTAGGGGGGGTCTCTGGGTTAGGGGGGTCTCTGGGTTAGGGGGGGTCTCTGGGTTAGGGTTAGGGGGGGTCTCTGGGTTAGGGGGGGTCTCTGGGTTGAGGGGGGGTTTCGGGGCTCACCTGCTCCCCCTCAGGTCCTCTCTGGAGCATCTGAGCGGGCTGGAGGTGCTCCTGGTTGCGGACGCTGGGGTCCGCCCCCTCGCGAAGCAGCAGCTGCAGCGCTTCCTTCTGGTGCGCGTTGCCATGGAGACTGGCTGCCATGTGCAGAGCCGTGTGGCCGTGAGCCTGCGCATGGGGGGGGCGGGGGGGGCACCGAGACACAGCTCAGTACAGATACCTGGGGCCGCATGCAATAAAAAGCCCTGAACTGTGAAGGTGATGAAGTGACGGCGTTTCGTTCTGCCGCATTCGGGGACCAACCTTCATGTTGACAAAGTCCTGCCTGTTGGGCAGAGGGATCCGGAGCAGGTAGCGGACCAGCTCGATGTTGCCCTCCTTCACAGCCACGTGCAGCACCGTCATGTTGCTCTTGATCTCCTGGTAGAAGGGAGAAGGTAAGGTTTGGTCAAACACACTGTGTAGAGCGATGGATGGAGAAGCACAGAGGGGGAGGACGCCGTCACGTTGGTGCAGGCGACCGCCGGAGCACTGCTCTCATGCTGCGGGTTTTATGGTGATTAGTAGCACCGTTCGCTCAGGACCCAGCTATATGAATCAGCCGGGCTCTGTTTAACTGCATCCAGATAGAAGCCTAGAACAGTAGTATGTGTTTGTGTACTTATACCGAATTGTGCAAGACAAGCAACAAATAAATGATAACACCACACACCTCTTTTACTAGTTTTGACACAGACACACTCACACTGCCATTTTGTTGGTGTGTGTGCCATTGGGATTTAGTTTGGCCTTTAGGGTGGGGGGGGGGGGGGGTTCATGTAAAGTGGCTGAGTGCTGCGTGACTGGGCTGTGATAAAAAGCTAATTGGCTTGATTTGAATATCAAGTTGCTGTAGTTCTGGTATTAGGTGCTCGGATGGGCAGGGAGTCTTGTGAAGGCCTGAAACACTTTTACACTGGGGGCAAAATCCTGGAGGCTTAAGGCTCGCAAGTTAGTGACCCTCCACCAATAACCCCATCTGTATACCAGCCATTACTATCACACTGACACACCCTCGCCCTCTAACAGTGATCACCAACCCCAACGTCTTTAATGTACTATTCATCAAGCCCTGGATACAGGGATGAGCAGTCCTCAGTTTACAGGCTGATTCAGGGATGAGCAGTCCTCAGTTTACAGGCTGATTCAGGGATGAGCAGTCCTCAGTTTACAGGCTGATTCAGGGATGAGCAGTCCTCAGTTTACAGGCTGATTCAGGGATGAGCAGTCCTCAGTTTACAGGCTGATTCAGGGATGAGCAGTCCTCAGTTTACAGGCTGATTCAGGGATGAGCAGTCCTCAGTTTACAGGCTGATTCAGGGATGAGCATTCCTCAGTTTACAGGCTGATTCAGGGATGAGCAGTCCTCAGTTTACAGGCTGATTCAGGGTTCAGCAGTCCTGGGGTTACAGGCTGATTCAGGGAGGAGCAGTCCTGGGGTTACAGGCTGATCAGGGTTCAGCAGTCCTGGGGTTACAGGCTGATCAGGGTTCAGCAGTCCTGGGGTTACAGGCTGATCAGGGTTCAGCAGTCCTCCGTTACCTGGCTGACCAGCGAGGCTCCTGCGCTCAGCAGCAGGTAGAGGCAGGACAGCCGGTCCACTGGAGGGCTCTGCAGGCCGGGGTCCCGGGCCCGGGGCCCGGACGGGGGTCTGATGCTGGCGCAGTGGGCCACCGCCGCGCAGTGGAGGGGGGTCATACCTGTTGGGACGAGGGGAGGGGTTACACCTGGGGTCAGCACACCTGGGTGGAGACCTACTGGGTATACACCTGGGATCTACTGGGTATACACCTGGGATCTACTGGGTATACACCTGGGATCTACTGGGTATGCACCTGGGATCTACTGGGTATACACCTGGGATCTACTGGGTATGCACCTGGATAAGCTACTGGGTATACACCCCCTCTTTCTATACTGGTAACAGTGGGATGGAGCTCTTCATAACATGTCACTGTTCTTGTGATCTAATGGGTATTTCTCACCTAGCTTAACATACGTTCTTCAAGCTCTTTTTAACTGATATCAATACCTTCAAAATTGCAGGCTTCCATTTGCACAGCGTGTCCTGAGGAGAGGATGACCTAAAGAAACACGTTTCACCTGTTAATAAATACTGCGTGAGGTATAATGAGTTCATTCAATAACAAAACCTACTTCTACTACTACGTACTACTACTACTACTACTACTAGTACTTCTACTACTACTACTACTAGTACTACTACTACTACTATGACTACTACTAGTACTAGTACTTCTACTACTACTACTACTGCTACTACTAATACTACTAGTACGACTACTACGACGACGACGACGACGACTACTACTACTACCATCACTACTCCTACTACTACAACCATCACTACTACTACTACTACCACTACTACTACAACTACTACTACCACCACTACTACTACTTCTACTACTACTACTACTACCACCACTACTACTTCTAGTACTACTACTACCACTACTACTAGTTACTACTACTACTACTACCACCACTACAACCACCACTATCACTACCAACCATCAGTACCAGTACCAACCACTACTACCACTACCACTACCACTACCACTACCACTACCACTACCACTACTACATTTCTACTCCGACTCTACCTGCAGCACCGCGGGGAAGCCGCTGCTGGCGGCGAGATGCAGCGGCGTCTGCCCGTTGACGTCGCAGGCGTTGACGTCGGCGCCGAGCGACAGCAGGTCCAGGGCGATCTGGGGCTGGTTGGCGGTCACGGCCACCAGCAGAGCGGTCTGGGACACAGACACACTGTTAGACAGCTCTCTGAGAGAGGACATGCAGGCTGTGGAGTCTCTGGGGGGGGGTGGGGGTGCACCTTGCCCTTGTGCTCCCTGGCGTCCAGACGACCGAGGCCCCGGAGCTTCTCAGCAGCAGCGTAGGCCCACTCGCGGAGGCCCTTGGCAGAGTAGATGTGCAGGATCCTGAGGAGACGAGAACACGGTTCAGTGGCCGGGAAAGGAAAACCTGAGACAGAAACGAACGGTGGAAACCCCTCTGAGCGACGTCCTCGGAGCCCCCTGTCCTGAGAACGGTCGGGGTTACTCACTAAGCGCTTAGTCAGAGTTTCTATTAACCTGTAAAGCCGACGGCTGACTCATACTTTCACTCACATAACCGAGATTTCTCTCGAAAGGATATTTACATCTCCTTGTTTCTATGGCCGTTATCGAAAAAAAAGGAACCAATGATTAGTTTGTGACCTTTAAATCAAACCACAATGTGTAAAACAATGTGTCAGTATCTGACAGGAGCATGTACGTACGACATGATGTTCATCTCGCTCTCTAGAGTCTTCTAAGAGCTTTGAGTGGTGCTAAAGGATGGTCCTCTTACCCATGGGTAAAAACATGAATCCATAGATCATGTATCTATGTATCATGTATCTATATATCATGTATCTTTATATCATGTATATATCTGTAAAGTATCTATATGTCATGTATCTAAACATCATGTATCTATAAATCATGATTCTTTAGATAATGTATCTATTATAATGTATCTAAACATCATGTATCGATAAATCATGATTCTATAGATAATGTATTTATTATAATGTATCTATAAATCATGATTCGATAGATAATGTATATTATAATGTGTCGATACATCCTGTATCTATAAATCATGATTCTATAGATAATGTATATTATAATGTATCAATGCATCATGATTCTATAGATAATGTATATTATAATGTGTCGATACATCATGTATCCATAAATCATGATTCTATAGATAATGTTTATTATAATGTATCAATACATCATGTATCTATAAATCATGATTCTATAGATAATTTTACTATTATAATGTATCCATACATCCTGTATCTATAAATCATGATTCTATAGATAATGTATATTATAATGTGTCTCTACATCCTGTATCTATACATCATGATTCTATAGATAATGTGTATTAGAATGTGTCTATACATCATGATTCTATGGATAATGTATATTATAATGTGTCTCTACATCCTGTATCTATAAATCATGATTCTATAGATAATGTATATCATAATGTGTCTCTACATCATGTATCTATAAATCATGATTCTATAGATAATGTATATCATAATGTGTCTCTACATCATGTATCTATAAATCATGATTCTATAGATAATGTATATCATAATGTGTCTCTACATCATGATTCTGTAGATAATGTATATCATAATGTGTCTCTACATCCTGTGTCTCTACATCATGATTCTATAGATAATGTATATTATAATGTGTCTCTACATCCTGTGTCTATAAATCATGATTCTATAGATAATGTATGTTATAATGTGTCTATAAATCATGATTCTATAGATAATGTATATCATAATGTGTCTCTACATCATGATTCTGTAGATAATGTATATCATAATGTGTCTCTACATCCTGTGTCTATAAATCATGATTCTGTAGATAATGTATATCATAATGTGTCTCTACATCCTGTGTCTATAAATCATGATTCTATAGATAATGTATGTTATAATGTGTCTATAAATCATGATTCTATAGATAATGTATGTTATAATGTGTCTATAAATCATGATTCTATAGATAATGCATATCATAATGTGTCTCTACATCCTGTGTCCAGGCCGGCAGACTCACGTGTCCCCGTCCTCGTCCTGCCGGGCGTAGTCCATCTCCCGGACTGTCTGCCGGGCCTCGGCCAGCCCCTGGGGGTCCAGCTGGGGGCCGGGGCCGGGGCCCGGGGCGACGTCTGGGGGCCAGAACGGCCCTGGAGCGGCGTCCTTAGCAGAGCACTGCTGGGGAGCGGAGGGAGGTGATAGAGTACTGCTCAGTAAGGCCCGCAGTACGCAGCATCACGCAGTACACAGGAGGTTGGTACTACAGCAGAGGTAGTCACATACAGATCTATAATACTGTAACGCAAGTACTATTGTAATAAAATACAATACTGCCACGTAAGTACCAGTCTAATACAATATAATACTGTAACATAAAGTGTAATAAAATACAGTGCTTGAACTTAAGTGCTATTGTAATAAAATTAGGGCTGGGCAATTAGGCTGCGATTAGTCGCATAGTATGTTGAGTTCATTTAAATAAAATGATGACAAATGATGACAAATTATCATTCATACCAAATAAGCATACTTAATGAGCAAAAACTAGGCCAAGTGATCTTGAGGGAGTTTTATTGACTCACTCAGTGTGGGTCACTTACTGAATGTGTGATTTAATTGAAAAACCAAAATGATTTCTGATATGAATGTTGACAATCTGTGGGCAAAACCTTCCAAAATTAAAGTAGAAAAGGACGCCCGTTGATGCATCATTGGTATTAATCGTGTTAAAACAAGACTGAGTTAACGCGTAATTATCGCGTTAACTTGCCCACCCCTAAACAAAATACAATGTATGCTATTGTCATACGATTCAATACCTTGACTTTTGTAATATTACTACTATTGCAATACAGTGTAATTATTCAGCATCAGAACATTTTTGTGGAAGATTTCAATCCTCGGCTGCAGCTATTGAGGCGATCCAGGGTCCAGACAGTCGGACTAGAAGCACGATGGCTCCACAATAAGAGCGCAGTGACTACCCTAGTACTTATGTTACAATATTACATTGTTTTTGACTAGCAGCGGCCCTCTATGAAGGGGCCCTCTATGAAGGGGCCCTCTACGAAGGGGCCCTCTACGAAGGGGCCCTCTACGAAGGGACCCTCTATGAAGGGGCCCTCTACGAAGGGGCCCTCTACGAAGGGGCCCTCTATGAAGGGGCCCTCTGCGATGGCTGAGGACAGGGCTTACGTATGTGTGGGGCATGGCGGTGGCTTGGTACGCCTCCAGCGGGAGGCTGTAGCTGGCCGGGGCCGGGTCCCTGGCCGGGGCCGGGTAGGCGGACCACAGAGACCCAGGGCCGTAGTAGCTCTCTGCTGACGGGGCCCACTGCTGCTCGCTCAGGGCCATGTCTGGGTATTCGGCTGGGGCCCCTGGGGGGGGGTCACATGGGTTATCTCCAGAATGGGTCCCACACACCAGAATCAAACGGACTGGGTCCTTGTATGTTTACAACACACAGGTCAAAGACTGATAGTAACACTAGACGTGAAACACGTTTTTCGCTTTCTCTTTTCTTCTAGTGGTGGTTTGATTCTTTTGGGAACAGTGTCTCCGATACCTTCTCTAGTGGAACCGTTCCTTACCTGTAGAACTCGTGGACTGGGCTGCTGAGGAGCTCTGCAGGCAGAACAACGAGAGGGTTACACACACAGGCTGACAACTCCTGGTCATCCAGTGAATACTACTGAGTCAGTCAGTCAGGCAGTCGGTCAGTCAGGCAGTCAGTCAGTCCGCCGTGAGGGATTGAGTGAGTGAGTAAATGATTGTGTGTCTGAGAGTGAGTCAGTGAGTGAGTGAGTAAGTGAGTGACTGTGTGATTGTGTGAGTGAGGGAGGGAGTGAGAGAGTGTGTATGTGAGTGAGGGAGTGAAGCGGGTCGTACCGGCGGTGCAGTGAAGGCCTCAGGGCTGGTTCCTGCAAGCGAGCAGGACTGACCCTCTGAAGGATCCTCACACAGAGCCTCCCGCTTCCTCTTCTGCTCCAGGAGCTCCTTCACCGTGGGCGGAGGGTAGCACAGCTTTTCCTTCGGTGCTGTGGATCCAGGACATGGAGAATCACAGGAGAATCACAGGAGAATGAGGACATGAAGAATCACAGGAGAATCACAGGAGAATGAGGACATGGAGAACCACAGGAGAATCACAGGAGAATGAGGACATGAAGAATCACAGGAGAATCACAGGAGAATGAGGACATGGAGAATCACAGGAGAATCACAGGGGAATGAGGACATGGAGAATCACAGGAGAATGAGGACATGGAGAATCACAGGAGAATGAGGACATGAAGAATCACGGGAGAATCACAGGAGAATGAGGACATGGAGAATCACAGGAGAATGAGGACATGAAGAATCACAGGAGAATCACAGGAGAATGAGGACATGGAGAACCACAGGAGAATCACAGGAGAATGAGGACATGAAGAATCACAGGAGAATCACAGGAGAATGAGGACATGGAGAATCACAGGAGAATCACAGGAGAATGAGGACATGGAGAATCACAGGAGAATGAGGACATGAAGAATCACAGGAGAATGAGGACATGGAGAATCACAGGAGAATGAGGACATGAAGAATCACAGGAGAATCACAGGAGAATGAGGACATGGAGAATCACAGGAGAATGAGGACATGAAGAATCACAGGAGAATCACAGGAGAATAAGGGCATGGAGAATCACAGGAGAATGAGGACATGAAGAATCACAGGAGAATCACAGGAGAA
The DNA here is from genome assembly GCF_026213295.1 of Gadus chalcogrammus. Lineage (NCBI taxonomy): Eukaryota > Metazoa > Chordata > Actinopteri > Gadiformes > Gadidae > Gadus > Gadus chalcogrammus. Next base: position 1,372,649 of record NC_079417.1, read on the forward strand.
TGAGGACATGGAGAATCAGAGGAGAATGAGGACATGAAGAATCACAGGAGAATCACAGGAGAATGAGGACATGGAGAATCACAGGAGAATCACAGGAGAATGAGGGCATGGAGAATCACAGGAGAATGAGGACATGAAGAATCACAGGAGAATCACAGGAGAATGAGGACATGGAGAATCACAGGAGAATGAGGACATGAAGAATCACAGGAGAATCACAGGAGAATGAGGACATGGAGAATCACAGGAGAATCACAGGAGAATGAGGAAATGAAGAATCACAGGAGAATCACAGGAGAATGAGGACATGGAGAATCACAGGATAATGAGGACATGAAGAATCACAGGAGAATGAGGGCATGGAGAATCACAGGAGAATGAGGACATGAAGAATCACAGGAGAATCACAGGAGAATGAGGACATGGAGAATCACAGGAGAATGAGGACATGAAGAATCACAGGAGAATCACAGGAGAATGAGGACATGGAGAATCACAGGAGAATGAGGACATGAAGAATCACAGGAGAATCACAGGAGAATAAGGGCATGGAGAATCACAGGAGAATCACAGGAGAATGAGGACATGAAGAATCACAGGAGAATCACAGGAGAATGAGGGCATGGAGAATCACAGGAGAATGAGGACATGAAGAATCACAGGAGAATCACAGGAGAATGAGGACATGGAGAATCACAGGAGAATCCCAGGAGAATGAAGACATGAAGAATCACAGGAGAATGAGGACATGAAGAATCAGAAGAGAATGACGACATGAAGAATCACAGGAGAATGAGTACATGAAGAATCACAGGACAATGATGACATTCAGGACATGAAGATCCACATGAGATAATGTAATTTAGAAGATGAAGATCCACTTGAGATGACATTAAGAAGATGAGGTCCACAAAATAATTAGGATCTATACTGTTGCAGGTTGTATGTTGTGTACCTATGATCTTTGTTTTCAGGATGTAACGGGTGAGGAATCATCACTAGCTCAACCCTACTCTCAGCATGATCAAAACCATGACGGCATTTCCATCATCATGCCCCCAGAGACCACTTCTAAGGTACGTCTGAAAGCCTGGGACTTTGGGGAGAGTGAAAGCGAACGCCGCAGACACCTTTCCACGCTGTGTGGAACCACGGAGAGAACCGAGACACCTCTTCCACGAGGGACTGGTGGTTCTGGGATGGTGTCACCACGGCTCATCTTCTGCTTCCTGCCTCGCTCCGTTACGCTCACCGTGCTAAACCCCACCTCTTCCTGTCCAGGTTACGTCAGCCCTTTGGTCTCGTGCTGACATAGAGCGCTCCCCCATTTCTCCCCCCCCCCCCCCCCCCCTACACACATGCTGTGTGTGTAGGGGGTGGAACTGTTCACGTTAGCAGTGCATGCGCAGTGATGTGTAGGCTGCTGCTTTTCATTTCGAGGACTACCGGAGTTTCCCAATTCGTTTCTATTCAGACACATGTCTTTGTTTACGTGTGTTCGGGGCTCGGTGTGTATTAGGGTGGCAACCGGCAGGCGCCTTACGATACGAATTACAGAGTTTTGAGCACCGAAACAATACAATAAGAGACTGCCATTCATCAGACCCTATCTTTATCGTGCATCCCTAGTTAATATTACGATATTACAATTTTTTGTTGTGTTCTACAATTGTTTAAATGTATATAAACAGAACAGAACTTTGTTAATGGAAAGTGACTATATCCCCCTCAATAGGACTGGGCAATTATTTTACAAAATGTATATATACTTCAAGTACTTTTGAAGTATTGCGGAAGCAAAAAAATCCAAATTCGACACAAATTGATTTCTTTCCCCCATCCCTTCTCTGTATGACACTTTAATAGAATAAAGATTTGATAAACGCATCACATTAACAACAATATCGTCATGGTAGGCAAATTATCATTAATAAATAATGAAGAAGAGTCATAACTCTCAAATATGTTATCTCTAAGGAAACAGAGGGAGAGGGGAAGTTTTATGGTCCAGGGAAAAATAATAATAATGATGATGTGCAGGGTTCAATAAAAAATGAAAATCACATCGATTGTTTGTGCTGAAAAAACTAATTTTTCTTGGTGAAATACGATGCCGTAATCCTGCCCCTCAAAACAACTTTGTATTTTCAGTGTTAGCTATCGTCTTTATTTTAAGAGTTATTCTGATCTATAGTCTAAAGAGTGGTGGTCAATACAGGCTCTTTTAACCACAGATCCTCATCCCGACACATTGAACGCTCCTCGTCCATTAAGCGTTTTGTAAAGAGATATTTTATTCATGACTCATAGTTATAGAATGGGAGTGACACTGCTATGCATATTAGATGATCAATTGTAAAGTCCGACCTCAAGTCTCCCTTCTCCCTGCTCAGTCTTTTAAAGTAAATGCCATTGATTCGTCACGCATACTGAAGATGTAATCTGCCTACAAGGGTCTAACCCACAGCCTGTGATGGGAAGAGCCCATGTGAAGATACACTGCACCTGACATTTAAGAGAATCAAATGTCAACGTGATAGAGAGTCGGGAGAGAGCGAGGTAACATTTGCTAAAGGGCACAGGGAAGCCTGCCCAGTAGTGTGCGGTGCGGAAGGTTGAGGTAAGAGAGTTGTAAGGTAAACGGCGTAAAGGTAGTTCGCGGTAGTGCGTAAAGCCCTGGCCAGCCCGCCGCCCCGCCCGTGGGCGGAGGGGATTCCACGCTGGTCCCCTGACCCGTTTGGTGGAAAGGTTACCGATGAGAAACCATAACAGGACGGGTGCTTCCCGGACTTTCACCCCGAGGATTTGCATAAAATTCACGAAACAGAGTCCGCTGTTCTCTTACTGTAATCCGACCGAGGAAAATAAACGAGTGGACGACAAATAGAAGAATGTCGCCTGCAGACGATTCTGTATTCACCCCATCCCAATACAAGTTATACACTAACTATTACTTCTTTTGAAATCCAGACACTTGTTAAAACGGGAAGTGAAATAACGGCAGCGCTACGTCAGGGTTTCCCCAATTGGCCATTTAAACAGATTGACGTCATCATCATTATTATTATTATTATTATTATTATTAATAATAATAATAATAATAATAATAATAGGAATGTCATGTCAAAAACAAGATGAATCCTAAGTATTTTTTTCATTAGACCCGGGCTCCTGCAGTAGTCCATCTGTCAGCTGAGACCCAGAGACAAATGTCAACAAAGAAGTTGAATGAATAACATGTCGACTCACATTTCTCCCAGTGCATCTTCTGTCTTCAGCTGCCGACTGTGTTCCAGGTCAGAGCGTTGTCTCTCTGATCCCTCACTGTGTGTGTACTGTGTAGGCTATGATCTGCTCCATGCTGCCGCCAATGGTTTTATATAGAGTATCGAGCAGACAGCGTATGGGCCACGCCCACACTAGCTTGTCGCTGAAAGTTTCCGACCATTCTTTCTGCTTCCCTCCCTTTGATAAACCTTATATTTTCGACAAGTTTCCTTTTCGTCTTTCCATGTGATAACGGAGAAGGGAGACATAAAATGGAATATTTTTAAAAAACGAATCAAATTGACCAATTCAAAATCTATAGGCTTCTGCCTTAATCCTTGATCATTTTAAGAACGTTATGGAAATAATTTCACCCGTGAATAATTTAAAAAGTTAGGAATGAAAGAAGGATGAGAGGATGAGAGACATTCAGACAAAGTAAGACAGTTATAGTGATCTTTTTTCTTAAACTGCAACCGAAGCGCTAAAGAAATATGCTAAATGAGATGTTTGACGGGAGACTGATAACGATGTTAGAATTGAGACTGAAAGAGATTTACTCCATGTGTTATTTAATAACACCATACTTAACTACAAAAAGCATTTCTGCAGAAAATGCGGTGAGTGCTGTAGTACAATATCGGGTTGAAAATATGTTTTAATAAAAACACATAGGAAATTCTAAATGGCTTAAATCAAGTGAATGGATATGAACAGAGTTCAAAAGTCTAAATGAAATAAACAGTGTAAACATGCACACCATTTGAAAGCAATTCATTGGTTGGATCAAATAAATGACAGCTGAATGAAAAGCGCAAAGCATTGATAAAAATGCAGAAATGTAAAAGGTATTTAACTGAAGAATCTGAAAGGTCAAATGCATTGCCCTGCACTGCTGAAAAATCTGCAAGATGTAAATCTTGCAGATTCTTCAGTTAAAAAATCTGATATACATTGTTACAAAAGCTGGAAGCTAAACTGTAATACTGTCAAAGCTGGAAGGTAGTAGTGGTACTACCTGTAGTAGTAGTAGTAGTAGTAGTAGTAGTAGTAGTAGTAGTAGTAGTAGTAGCAGCAATGAGCGTAGTAGTAGCAGCTGAAGTATAGAAGTTGCTTACTAGTAGCTAAAGTAGTAGTAGTAGCCTAGCTGAAGTAATAGTGGAACTAGCTGCACAAACTATATGCCATATGAAAGGTATGGTATTGATTGATGTTTGTAGAAAGAATTATAATAATCCCGCCAGTTCTTTTTTAAACCAGCGAATTTGTATGTGCTCGCCTGTTGCTAATTTTCCCATTCTAACGTTATTAAAACTAGTCCAATTGGGCGGGAAAAAATCACCCAATCAGACAACGTTGTCGCGCTCTAACCTCAGCGTAACTCAATCCAACGGAAAACCAGCCGGCATGGAACTTAGTGATTTAGAAAAAGTATAAAGGTAATCGAAATTCTGTTACCGGATATTGAAGATACAAGTGTGTTGATTTGTTAAACCTTTGAATGAAGGTTAACGATAAAATATTGACCAAGTTATGAAGTCTGAAGCAGTAAGCGTCAGAGAATGAGCAGACGGCTCCTTCGTCCGCTCATTGACTTCCATTGTAAGAAATAGTATTTTAAAAATGTTGAATATTTTAAAAGGTATAAAATAAGAAAACTGAAAAGAAGCGCGCAATTCCAAGCAAAGCTGAACATTTTAAAATTGGAATGGAGACACTAGGTAAAAGTTTAGGAAGGAGATAGGTCCCAAAGTTTGTAGAGAATAATAAAGAAAGAAAGAAAGAAAGAAAGAAAGAAAGAAAGAAAGAAAGAAAGAAAGAAAGAAAGAAAGAAAGAAAGAAAGAAAGAAAGAAAGAAAGAAAGAAAGAAAGAAAGAAAGAAAGAAAGAAAGAAAGAATAACAAAACTTAAGAAGAACAATAGTTGAGTGCTGCTCACCTAATTATATTATTCCACAGAAATGTAATACATGCCCATTTTGAACCACGTTGGTTTGATGTGTTCAGACTTGCATATGTATATATATATGCCCATTTGACGGCTCTACGGGACGTTTCCGGACATGTGCTTTGGTAGTAACTAACCCTACTAGTAACTATTTTAAGTGTGTTTTGGTAGAAACTCATTTTAAGTGTGTTTTGGTATAAACTATTGTGGACTATTTAAGTGTGTTTTGAAAGAAACCATTGGTGACTCTTTTGAGTGTGGTTCGGTAGAAACTATTGCCGAATATTTTAATGTGTTTTGGTAGAAACTATTGTAGACTATTTTAAGTGTGGTTTGGAAGAAATTAATCCTACGAGTAAATATTTTAAGTGTGTGTTGTTACAAACAATGAGTGACTTTTTCAATTGTGTTTTGGTAGAAACTATTGGTGCCTATTTTAAGTGTGTTTTGGTTGAAATCAACCCTACTGTAACCAGTTTAAGTGTGTTTTGGTTGGCCTAATAGTTTTGTACGAACATCTTTTGTTATTACAGTTTTTTTTCAATTGCTTGAACACAATAGACACATGCTTTGACCAAAGTAACACAACTTGATGTTTTTGTTACGATACCTTAAACACATGTAACCATACCTTAAACAAAAGCGCAAAATAGTGGCTATTTTGCAACACACTTGCTCCTTTCTGCAACACACTTGCTCCTGCACACTACACACTATTTCAAAAATATGACGCTTAGTTCAAAAATGAAGTCTCAGTATATCATTAGGAAAACACAGCTATTCAAAATACTAAACACATTGGGTAATTGAAAGTACTTAAATACACACCTCAAAACACTTACTTACAAAACTGAAAACCTACCAAGCTACAAAAAGGCCAAAGGGCAATTGTACATGTCCCGGGGCACCACGGGGGAAACTCGCCATTTCTACACCCTATAGAAGGTTTTTTTTCGGCTTGAGGATGAGGTGTATATGACCGCCAACCACATGCCCACAAGGCTCTTCTGCAGGCAACGTCTCATTGTACCATTGGGAAAACACATCTATTCAAAATCCTAAACACATTGGTTAATTGAGAATACTTACTTACACACCTAAAAACTCTTTCTTCCAAAACTGAACACCAATCAGCCAGCTACAAAAAGGCCTCAGTTAAGCCATTTTGAGAACTTTGCAAGCATGGATGCAGCAAGAGCAAGAGGCAGATGTAGAGGAGGAAGAGGAGGACAGAGACATAGAGGAGGACGTGGGGGAAGAGGCCGTGCACGGAACATTATTTCCGATGACATAAGAGCAACTTTGGTGGACCATGTCATAAACCATGGCCTGACTATGAGGGAAGCTGGGCAGAGAGTCCACCCTAATCTAAGCCGTTTCACAGTTTCATCCATAATAATGAAATTCCGACTGGAAAACAGGTATGTCTTCAACTATCTACTTTCTACTCTACTCGGACTGTATCTAGAGTATTTGCAGTACTGTACCATATCACATGTACTGTATTGCAGGGTGGCTAATGCTCCTTTTTGAACGAAAGTGGTAGTTTTGTGATTACCTACATTGAGATGTTTCAGTACTTTCTATGGTATATACAGTAAAGTACAGTATATACAGTACTGTAAAAAAGAAGCAAACCAATACAGTAATATATCGTGGTTGCTTTTTTCTATAGAATGACTAGAAGACCTTCTGGGGGCGGACGCCAACGCCTGTTCACCCAACAGCAGGAACTTGCAATTGTGGACCTGGTCCGAGCAAACAATGCAATCCGTCTCAACCAGCTACAGCACCAAATACTTGCAGATAGAGAAGTATTCAATAACATAGAGCGAGTGAGCATTTCCACTATCAGACACATCTTGGTAAAGCACCAAATTACCATGAAGCAATTGTACAGGGTCCCATTTGAGAGAAACAGTGTCAGGGTCAAAGGACTTCGACGTGAATATGTACAGGTAAGTGTTACAGTCCTTTACGTTTACAATACAGTATTGGTGTCATCCAGTTACAGCTGAATATGTGCCATTGTATCAGTACCACATAGATACATTCAGAGAGGTACCAGGTACCTATTCGATGGGGTGGGGTTCTGTATGTGTAGTACTGTAGTTGAGTGTTTTGAGTAATGCCATCTAAAATATGTATTGCGTGTATTTTGTTTTGTTACAGCGCATCTTTGAGATGGATGGAGCTGCACAGCCTCATGAGTTTATTTACATTGATGAAGCTGGATTCAACCTCAGCAAAACAGGACGACGGGGTCGTAACATAATTGGCCAAAGGGCACGATGCAGCTGTACAGGACAGACCAGAGCAGCCCAGGTTTGTTGTTGTCTGGGATAATGTTGGTTTCCTACGGGCTGCTCTGGTCCGCAACTGGTCACCAACCATCATCAATTTGAAGTCCTATACTTGCCCCCTTACACACCATTTCTAAACCCCATAGAAGAATTATTTTCGGCTTGGAGATGGTGCGTATATGACCGCCAACCTCATGCTCGCATGCCTCTTCTGCAGGCAATGGAACAGGCCTGCAGAGACATCAACATAGGGTCAATGCTTGGATGGATTCGGCACACAAGGCAATATTTTCCCCGATGCTTAGCGGAAGAAAATATTGCTTGTGATGTTGATGAGATCCTATGGCCAGACCCCAACAGACGGCAGGATCCATAAGCCCACCCATGCACAATTGCCATGTTTTTCTGTGTTCACAGTACAGTAGGGTTTATTTATTTATTTATTTTTGCTCAAACTGTATTTACTGCACTGTAATGCACAGTACTGCAATGTACAGTATTTAGTATTTATTTTGGTTGTGGTGAAAACGTGCCCTCTGTGGAACTGAATAAAAACAGTGAACATGAAAGACTGCAGTGTTTTATATAAAATAGCCCAGTGTGTTGCTGCTGATCTGAAAGTGTATTCATGATACAAGTGTGTAACATTTTGTCATCAGAGTGACATTTTGACAAACGATTGTTAGGATTCGATAGAGTTTCAATTTGACATAGATGTGAATGGTATATTTCTCAGTGTTGTGTCTTATTTGCTTGTATGTGAGTTTTGACACAATGAGCCAAGTTTTGCAAAATGTGTCCACGCAATTGAAAAAAACTGCCATCCAAAATGAACCACCAACAGGTCAAAGTTGGACATGCATTCAATAACTATAACTATAATGTGCAGGATTTTTTTTGTTGTTGTGAATATGTGCCTTCTCTGGAAGTGAATCAAAACAGTGAACATGAAAGACTGCAGTGTTTTACATAAAGTAGACTAGTGCTGATCTGAAAGTGTATTACAGTTTTTCTCAGTCGATTTGGTACATTTCTCAGATCAGAAATGAAATTTGCAAAACAGTAAGTGCATTTCACAAAACAATTCGTACAAATAGCAAAACACCATGGATTTCATGCAAAAGCAAGTCTCTTGCTCAAAATCCTTAGTTTGTTTCTCAAAAGTAAATATCTGTGTCAATGAACATGTCAGTGCCATCAAAATGACAAGTCCTTGTGTCATTGTGTACGTACGGATAAGAGAGTCAAATTGCTTAGTCATGTTGTCAATATAACAGTGTACTCTGGAGGGAGTACACTGTTAAACCATGGCTAAAGTTTTGAAGACAATTATTGTAAATTGTAAGTTGCACCTTAGTGTAGGTGGGAGATTGCAAGAGACTGGACAAGATTCATATTTACGCTTTGACTGTTTGTACTGTAATTTGTTGACAGACCATGTCATTGCTAGAAATGTGAACATAGGAAAATCTCCTTAGGGTAAACTGTAAATGCATTGCTGTAGGAATTACAGTGCAGCCATCCTACACCTCCTGACGTTCCTGTCTGTTGGGCCTCAAATTCTCAGACAATGTAACATTGTGTTGTGCTCCAGCTATATATATACTTGCCAATTCATGGTTCAGGAGATTCACCTTTGAGCTATTCCAGTAAACTGGTTGATCGTTGGTTGATCTAACACTTCACACATTTCCCTTCTTTAGAGAAAGTCAAGATTCACCTGCTAGCAATTTTCCAATTCAGGACAGATTTAGAAAAAAAGTCTAATGGAAATGTATAGAAATATGCTTGACATATTATGACAACTTGTTCAACCATTTTGCATGTAAATACTTACATGTAAGAACTAATGCCTAAATGTTGTGGGGGTGAGACTATTCAATAGAGACCCATTAAAATACATTTTGATCAACATGACATAAGCAATTGATATAGGAAAGAGCAGAGAATTGTACATAATCATTTGCATGAATGTACCAAAGAATTTG
>NC_079417.1:1384653-1512153 GCF_026213295.1 Gadus chalcogrammus
CCTACAGATCCAGAAATCGATCAAATCTGTTCATTTAAATATTAAAGCTTAGGTAAATGTTTTTATATATGTTTTAAAAAAAATTGTCTTGGAAGTTTGTTTGCAGTGAAACTTTGAATACAGACCTTCAATTTGTTTCATCTCCTTGACTGAATAAAACAACCCAGAATTTGTACACGCTCTCCCATTCTTCGCCACTCTTGTTGAGACTTAGCTGGCATCAATTTAAATGTAATTTGTGCTTTTATTACATTTGTGGCTGCATTGGCTTTCTGGATGTTTTATTCTGCACTTTGAGCTAATGAGAATGCTTAAGTTAAATTGAATTTCGTGAATGAGAATGCATCTTCCTATGTTAGTTTTGATTTAGCTAATTAGCTTTGTGTTTGTCTACGAATTCGATCATAGATATACAGAAGTAGAGCAGTAGACATGACAAAAAACCTAGATCTGGAGAATAAGAGTAGTAGACATTACAACATCTGGAGAAGTAGAGAAGTAGACATTACAAAAAAAGATCTGAAGGAGTAAAGAAGTAGATGCCACAACAAACAGATCAGTAGTAGAGCAGTGGACATCACAACAGACATCTGAAGAAGTACAGTTGTAGACGTCACAACAAACCTAGATCTGCAGCCATGGGTAAACCAGATCTCCTCTCCTCCACAAGGCTGGTGTAGTTGTGTAACTGTTTCATAGCTGACTTGCTGCAGCCAAACAGACGGACACTGAAAGGTCTGTCACTGATTCTTCTCTTCCCATGTTAACACAGAATAAGAAGGGAAGTTGGATGTCAGGATCTCCCTGGCTGGATTTTAAACATGGATATCAATTTGACATTTCTGTTGGTATTCTGTTTCTGGGCATCCGTGGCCTACTGGTTAAGGAGTTGGACCAGTCACCGGAGGACGGCCGGTCCAAATCCTGACTGGTACAAAAATGTGGACGGGGGGAGTAGCAGTCTCTCTCCTACTTCGTGCCTTTCGTGCCTTCTCCGAGGCACCTGAAACCTCCCTGGTGCTGCACTGTGGCTGCCCACTGCTCCAGTTGTGCATGTTTTCCGTTTCATTTCCTTGAGTTTCGTTCGCCTCACTTTACCGCTGAAATGCCTGTTATTGTGGAACTCTGAATACATTTGTAGAAAATAATATATATCTTAAGGATAAAATTTAAGGAAAAATTCCTTCAGCTATATATATATCATATTTATATAAATGTTATATATCGATGTAAGACCCATGTTAGTGTGACATTATCACACTCCTTGTGTCTCACCAAGTATCAAGGGCTCCTAGTACCCATACTAGGCCCCTCCTATTCTAGGCCCCTCCAAGTATGAGCCTAGTTTATAAACTAGGCCCCTCCTAGTATGAGCTTGATATATAAACTAGGCTCCTCCTAGTATGAGCTTGATATATAAACTAGGATCCTCCTAATGTCCGTATACTATCTCTGGATTCCAACTTGACTCTTCAGACCCACGATAAGGGGCTCCGAGGGAAATCGCCTGGGACGACCAGGGATCTAGACACATAACAAAGTCTCCTAATTACACCCTTAAAAACATGTCTAAAACTCTTTGTGATGCTAAATCCTTGATTGGTGAGTAGTTTTACACACACAAGGACTTATATTAGTACTAATAGGCCTACTGCAACTATTGTTTGAAATGGGATGGCTTGTTTCTGTTCCAGGGGGTGCATGTAAAGAAAAGTCCTGTACTAAAGTCCTGCGCTGGGTGTGTTGTGTATTCCCAGACTGTAGCTCCTGCTCCCAGATAGACATGGGCTCTGTGACATGGATCCTCTCCTGTGATATCGCCCTGACTCTTCTCGTCTGTTTCTCCCTGCTCTGTTTGGTCCTCTACCAGAGGAAAAGAGGCAACCGTGATTCCAATAATGGTAGAGGACAAGGACATGTGACTGCAGCGGAGGGAGGTGGAGGTGTAGCTCTTAACTTCGTAACTTATCCCTTTGTCTCGTTGAACTTCACCACAGGTAGACCGAAGCAAGCACCGTCATTGGCAAAGAGAAAGATGGCAGAGATCCCTGAGTCTCCTTACCAGGTGAACAACAGAAGCACATGTTATGTTATGCTTCTATTATGCATTCATTCACTACAAATGATTTGATATATTTAGTCAGATAGTAATAAGTAATCCTATTTTTCTGTTGCTCATTTCTTTAGGAATTGCATGGAGTACAAGGCGATGTGTACAGCAATCTGGAAGAATTAAGAAAATAAAACAAATTCCAGCATAATCTCACTTCAATGTAAGATTCACACTTTATACGGCTTTCTGATTAGTCATACATTTTATACATTTTTTTTGTTTTTATATTCCTTCCTGGTATTGTATCATTTAGCATTGTTTTTAGTAATTTCTTTTTATTTCATAATTCATGAGGCTAATGAATTTTTTCTACCCGAGAAAAATACATTTTAAACCTTTTTTTCTTTCTTTGTCCTTTTAAGACATATCTGCAGTAGAACATGAACAGATGGATTTCAGATTTTGAACCATCAAAACCTATAAAACCCGACCAGTGAATCACATTATTACTAATACAAATGTCCTGTTACAATAACTTCTGCAAAAATACCTTTCTACGTTTTTGTATTCATGCTATACACTCAGAAAATAAAATAGTTTTTTTAGTAAGCAAAGCGAGTTCTTAATTTTTTGTGAAATTGTGTCTGATGACTTTGAGGCTCATAATAAACTCAACTGAGACAAACTATTTTGGATTTAGTTTCCTATGAGTCAACAGCTGGAAGTCCCTTAAACACCTTCAAAATAGCAGCGTGATCACACTGCACCAAATCCACTCACTCAACACAAGTGAGTTATAATCACTTCGTAGGCTAAATGTAATTATTCGAAAGTAAGTCAAAATATTCAAGTTGCAATCGATTGGCCACAGAGGGAGATTCAAAGCGCTCTGGAAGGTCGGGTGTGCAGCCGGCAGTACGGGGACATCGGGGGAAAACCCACAGACTGCACTGAATCATCACGACCATACACTGACTAGTCCCTTATCTAGTGCTAGCTAACTAGCCTGGAAGCACCTTTAGTTGGTGTTGTGTTAGGCAGGCCCTCCACCTGAGACAGACCTCCATATACAGACCACATGAGACAGACCTTCACCCTAAAGACCACCTGAGACAGACCTCCATATACAGACCACCTGAGACAGACCTTCACCCTAAAGACCTCCACCTTGCAGACCTCCACCTTATAGACCTCCACCCTGCAGACCAGCTGAGACAGACCTCCACCCTATAGACCTCCACCCTGCAGACCAGCTGAGACAGACCTCCACCCTATAGACCTCCACCCTGCAGACCAGCTGAGCAGACCACCTTTGCTTTAAACCATGCGCTAAATCAGGGGTGCCTTCGATGAATTGTTCTTAATAACAAGTGCTTCACAAATAAACAGCTGAACAGCAGTAGGCCTACATTAGACCAAACCTCAAGCAGGTTTATTTTGAGAGCTATAGTTTATGGTTTCCAGCTTCCTGTTGGAGATGCGGTCGGTTGACATCTTGACAGTTTTGTGTGTGTGTGCTGTAGGTTGAAGAAACATGACATTGTTCTGTCTGGGGAGCAGATAGTGGTCCAATGGGGCCTCTTCCCTGGATCCTGGTGCGGTAACCAAAGTGCAATCCCAAAGTAAACAGTGAAACACAATATAACTAAACAAATGATGATTTTGACTTATGAACAATGAAGAAGGGCAGCTCATAGTTAAGTATGTATAAAGCCACCACTATTATTCTGTTGTTGTATCACTTTTGCCTTCTAGAATCTCACTTTAATAGGTATGTTGCAGCAGATTCTGCATCAGCTGACCCATGTGAAGGATATGAACTGGTGCATTGATGTGCATATGCAATAATTGAAACTATGAAGAGGTCAAAAGCAGAAGATTGAAATGTCTCGGCGCTCTCCCACCACCTCCCCTTGTTTTCGCGAGATGGTGATGATATCTAGATGTTATAAAAATAAATCGGCCTGCAGATGGAGAAGTCCTCCCTGCGATAGACCTGTTGGTGGCAGCAGGGGGGCCGCCGTCCACACATGAAGAAGAGCGGCACAGCGCCCTCCTCAGGAAGTGGTCTTTGCACTAAGCTCTTGATCCTAAGCATCGCCATATTGACATCCCCACAACGTTGAGAGGTAAAACACATCTCCTAATTCGACCGATGATCTCCGTGTATGTGATTCACCGTGGATGTGTGTGCCTGGCCGTGGTTTAGCGGCGGGGTGGGACTGCGTCGGGCTCTGCGGCGCGGCGGCTCTGCGGCGGCGGAGCTCCAGTATTTATAGGAGCTGAAGGCGTTGTCAGCGAGCTAACCAGCTAGTCACTCTTAGCCTGCTAGCTTAGCGGTTTTTCTGCATTGTGTCATAAATTCTTCCAAGTAAAAAGTTCCCACGACGTGTGGCTCTCCAGACGACGCTATTTTAAGACATTGGTCGGTCTTCCTATCCGCCACACTTCCTCGATGTGTCAACAATTAAGCTCATAATCTCCTGTCGCTTTCAACCGGCTTTTGCCCAGCTAGCGCGCTAGGCTAATTCATTAGCTCCCAGCTACTAGCTATCGTTAGCGCCCAGCTACTAGCCCTCGTTAGCGCCCAGCCAGCTGTCCAGCCCGCTGGCTACCCCTGTTAGGGAGGCCTCTGTAGGGGTAGAGAAAACGGTTAGGGTAGATGGTAGGAGTTGTAGTAGGGTAAGTGTAGGAGGTAGATATTAGGGCTGAGGTAGGAACTAGAATAAGGTAAGGGTAGGACGGAGGGAGTAGGGTGAGGGTAGAAGTTAGAGAGTAGGTTTAGTTTAGGAGGGAGAGATTAGGGTAGGTATTATAGGGTTAGGGTAGGCGTTAGAGAGTAGGGCAAGGGTAGGGCTATGCTTGGAGGGGTAGAGAGTAATATAAGGGTAAGAGGTAGAGTAGGTTAAGTTTAGGAGAGAGAGAGAGAGAGTATGGTTAAGGTAAGCGTTCAAGATTATAGTTAGGATAGAGATTAGGGTAGGAGGTAGAGGGTTAAAGTAAGAGGGAGAGTAGAGTTACGGTAGAGACAGAGTATGTTCAGTTTAGAAGGGAGAGTGGTCTTGGGTAGGAGGTAGTGAATAGGGTTAAAGTAGGAGATGGCGGGGGTAGAGTTAGGATAGGAGGTAGGGAGTAGTGTTGGGGAAAGATGGTAGGGCTAGGGAGGTAGGGAGAAGGGTCAGTTTAGGAGGGAGAAAGTAGGGTGACGGTAGGATATGACGTAGGGTTAGGGTAGGATATGATGTGGGGTTAGGGTAGGCGGTAGGGTTGGATGGAGAGAGTACGGTAGGATATGAGGTAGGGGTTAGATATGAGGGAGGGTTAGGGTGGTAGGTGTTGGGGGCGTAGAGGAAGCCTCTGTTGAATCTGTCGGTGAGGACTTGGGCAGCATAGGCAGTTATTTATACAGTTATAAACTGATAAATCATCTGGTTTATTAAAGTGATCGATGTGTTTGCCTTCGTATCAATAACCTTCTCATTAAGGCTAGGTTGTCTTATAACGACCTGGTATGCCTAATTGACCTGGACTCCCTGTGTTTCTGTTCCAGGAGACAGAGCTTTGTGGTGGACCCCAGTGATGACTGTATTGACTCCTGTACCCCCTGATTAGACTGCTTGGATGAACCTTTTAACCCTCAGGTCGGGCCTTTTTTCAATACGATACTAAAATTAATTAGGCACTTGCTCGTTATAAGGATTAATTTATCAATCCCTTGAATCATTACACTATTTGCAACTGGCTATCTACATTAATTTGTTTTAGATATGTGGCGTACGGTTTTCTAGTTCACATTACCTGAATAACACAATAAAACAATTCAGTCCCTAACACCTTTTATACCGATACGTCCATTTAGATTTCTCACGATTAAAGAATCGCAGCCCCTGTTGACCCTTCCCTCATCCTGGAGGTCCACTCCAAGGTACGGTCCACCTCGTATCTCCGTCCAAACGCCCCCGCCCGGCGCTCTGAGGGCTGGGGACGTAGTGTGGGCGTGTTTCTGGACTGACCTGGTTGACGTCTTGTGTTCCTAGGAGCTTTAGTGAAGATCCTACTAGAATATGTCTGGGCCTGTACCAAGCCGCTCCCGAGTTTACCCGGACGTAAACACACAGAGACCCCGGGAATACTGGGATTATGAGTCCCACGTGGTGGAATGGGGGTAAGGTGGCTCTCCTGGTGGCGTTGGTGGTTCTCTATCGGTCCGTTGTGCTGGTTTAACAACAAGTCCCGAATTCTTCGTCTTTCCAGGAACCAGGACGACTACCAGCTGGTCAGAAAACTGGGCCGAGGGAAATATAGTGAAGTGTTTGAGGCCATTAACATCACGAACAACGAGAAAGTAGTGGTGAAGATTCTAAAGGTAGGGAGACGGATGGACGGACGGACACCTCACCGTTTGGCCAACCTCATAAACAAGGTTATCGTTCAGCACTTTCTAATATTGAAGTTAAAATACTGTGTCTCCCACCCGTGTCTCCCTAGCCGGTTAAGAAAAAGAAAATCAAGAGAGAAATCAAGATCCTGGAGAACTTAAGGGGTGGTCCCAACATCATCTCACTGTTAGATATCATTAAGGATCCCGTGGTAAGGACCTTTACCGACGCATGGTGAAGTTATCAGGTCATAATGTATGTGTATTTCATCTGTATGTCTTTTCCTTCCTAGTCCCGAACTCCTGCTTTGGTTTTTGAACATGTCAACAACACAGACTTTAAGGTATGAATGAAAGCAGTCTTTGTATATTGGTAAACTTATGTCAAATAAGCATTTTTAAAAGGAAAATTATTGTTGAATTATTTAACAATTAAAACTTGCATCGTGTGGCGGTTTATTTTGCAGCAATTGTATCAAACCCTTTCTGACTTTGACATACGGTTCTACATGTACGAAATCCTGAAGGTAAGCGACCACACTTGGTCATGGTGCTAGTGTCCACTCTGGATGAGGTTCCAAGCCATGGTTAAAGGGTGGTGGCGCTGTTCCCTCATGTCGCTGTTCTCTGACCCCCAGGCCCTGGATTACTGCCACAGTATGGGCATCATGCACAGAGATGTGAAGCCACACAATGTTATGATCGACCACGAACACAGAAAGGTAGGCCTGGGCTCCTCCTTACCCGTCTTTTGTCCGTTTAGTCACCTGTGATTAAAGCGGGCAGGTTGACTCGGTGACTAAACGCACTAATCTGACCTCCCAGCTGCGCCTCATCGACTGGGGCCTGGCCGAGTTCTACCACCCCAACCAGGAGTACAACGTCAGGGTGGCGTCCCGGTACTTCAAGGGACCCGAGCTGCTCGTAGATTACCAGGTGAGGCTCCAGGCCGACTGCACGCCCGATCACAAACCCTAGGCCTACCTGGAGAGGACAGGGTGAAACTATGACCGGCCTAGTCAAACATGGGGCTGGAGGTGATCGACCACACTTCACCGGAAAATTCCACAACATGCATCACACAGAGACATGTGTGTTTAGGGTGACGTTAGGGCTGCACCCGGGAGATTTCTGCAGCCCATCCAGTTCAACTGGTTTTTATTGGTGCTCTAACGGGCAGCGGGAACCAATCGGTGTTAGGCCTACACTGTAGGCCTAACACATGTGACTAGTGTGTTTATGAAGCATAAATCATGTGACTAGTGTGTTTTATGAAGCATAAATCATGTGGCTGGTGTGTTTATGAAGCATTTATCATGTGGCTAGTGTGTTTTATGAAGCCCAACATGTGGCTGGTGTGTTAATGAAGCCCAACACATGTGGCTGGTGTGTTAATGAAGCCCAACACATGTGGCTAGTGTGTTTATGAAGCCCAACATGTGGCTGGTGTGTTAATGAAGCCCAACATGTGGCTGGTGTGTTAATGAAGCCCAACACATGTGGCTGGTGTGTTGATGAAGACTAATACATTTGGCTAGTGTGTTAATGAATCCTAACACACATGTGGATAGTGTGGTTATGAAGCCCAACATGTGGATAGTGTGTTGATGAAGCCTGGTTGGCGGGTCGCTCGTGTTTTGTCTCGATCTGGTCATGAAGGGTCGCATCACTCCTATTTTAAGAGGGACCGTGCCCTGCTAGGATGACACGGGGTTGCAGTGGGGGCTGGCTGATACTCAGTCAGGGCCAAAACAAGCCTGCAGAGCCACTGAGAGGCATGCTTTGGCCATTAGGTCTCGTGCCTTGGGAAGCCATCTTGGTTTCTATTAAGGGGCAGCCAAGAAAAGATTGGTGACCAGATAGTAGCAGGGGGAAACCCCATCCCAGGGTACGACTGACTGCTCACTATTAAAAACCCTTTTTAGATTCCAGCACTGTCAAATGAAAGGTAATTAATTGGGGATGCATGAGTCCTAATCGTGGGTTCTGATTTGCAGATGTACGACTACAGCCTGGACATGTGGAGTTTGGGCTGCATGCTGGCCAGTATGATCTTCAGGAAGGAACCCTTCTTCCACGGGCACGACAACTACGACCAGGTAACGCCGACAAGAGCCTCAGGCTAATGAATACGTCCGCAAGTGTTCTGGAGACATGGGGCCTTTGGGTGTGTTGAAGGGAAAGATGCCTGACTAGATCTACTCATTATGGGCTGGTGTCTTGAGGAGCAAAGGTCACGGTTTCGGGTGATCCGTTCTGTTTGAACCACTAGAGGCGAGATACGACGGCACATCCGTTTATTCAGCATCTTTAATGAGGCATTTTGGAAGTGTGGACATTTCCAGAATGCATTGGGCCTGGAATCCATCGACTCGCGCCGTGTGGGTTCGGCCTTGTGTGTCACTGCGTACCCCCCCCCCCCCCCCCCCCCCGTAGCCCTACTCTGAAGGAATACGTTTCCAGGACACGTGTCTGGGAATTAATTGTAATCAAAGGACATCTGGAAAGTGGACAACCAGTTTGAGCAGGATTGGGTCCTCAATGCAAGTGTCCACTGCCTAGCTTCTTTATGCAGCAACAATGGATCACATTTAATATAGCATGTATGGAGCACCGTGGGTCCATAGCACTGTCTCCATACCGTGTATGTATGGAGCACCATATGACTATAGCACTGTCTCCATACCGTGTATGTATGGAGCACCATATGACTATAGCACTGTCTCCATACCGTGTATGTATGGAGCACCGTGGGTCCATAGCACTGTCCCCATACCGTGTATGTATGGAGCACCGTGGGTCTATAGCACTGTCTCCATACCGTGTATGTATGGAGCACCATATGACTATAGCACTGTCTCCATACCGTGTATGTATGGAGCACCGTGGGTCCATAGCACTGTCCCCCATACCGTGTATGTATGGAGCACCGTGGGTCTATAGCACTGTCTCCATACCGTGTATGTATGGAGCACCATATGACTATAGCACTGTCCCATACCGTGTATGTATGGAGCACCATATGACTATAGCACTGTCTCCATACCGTGTATGTATGGAGCATAGGGCTTTGACTCCGAACTTCGTTATTCAAATATAATTCGAATATCAAAAAATAAATCAAAATTCGAACGAATATAAGGCAGCCCTTAATATTGGAACCTGTTATGGGCAGGCCAAGAGGGAGAGACGTCGGAGAACCCGACGCAGTCGATTCATAAAATTGTAATGACCACGGAAGAGGCAGTGAATGAAGTATTGATTAGACAGCGATTTATTAGGAACCTAATAAACCGGAGCACGCAAGACCGGTAACCATAGCAACGCCGGTTAAACAAACCTCACGAAGCCCAATCCAGGTCTTACTGAAGGCATTTAATGGTCAAAATATTATTAATAAATATTTGAATATTAATAAACAAACAAACTTCTAATATGATTTTTGGGCAAAAGTCAAAGCCCTAATGGAGCACCAAATGCCCATAGCACTGTCTCCATACCGTGTATGTATGGAGCACTGTGCGTCAATAGTGCTGTCTCCATACCGTGAACATGTACTCCTGGAAGAGTTAGTTAGTGTTTTGGCCCCCAGTGTGTATCATCATGCACCAACAAGCAAATCTGGACAACAAGATAGTCGGCTTCAAAAGGAATACATCCGTTTGAAAAAAGATTTGTGTTTTGCAGGGGGCACTCGTGTATTCATCCGCGTACGTGTAAAAAAAAAAAAAGAAAAGACAAATTATTTCCTACAAAATGAATTGTACTTTGTTATGTTTTAATCGACTTTCTGACCTGTGGATTGGTTAATGGTGTGTTGTTGAACCAGAAGGTTTCTGACCAGACACTGGTGCAGTAGGCTGGTTGAGATTGATTTACCTCGCGCTGCGCCCAGAACTGCCACAAAGATCGGAACAGTACATGTACGACCTGGCGGTTTTCTGGACATTTAGAATTACTACACTGTGTTGTACGGCCAGATGAACTATTGTAACGCTGAGCGTCCGGAAAGCCCTAGCGCTACCTTTCAGCCCAATGACTCGCGCAATCATTTTCCCATCGCGAGCGTACAATAACAAAACGGAAATCATTTTCTGATGATATCCGTTTTGTTTATCTCTTTGTTGGAAGACTAATCAGTGTTTAAATAAGCCGTGTTCAAATAAATGTAATCTCATTTCTTATTATTCAAACATTGGAAAGCGGTTCATGACGCATCTGATTTAACGTTTCATTGATTTCCACGGGATATATACGCTCTTATTTATTTAGCTTTTTTTGAATAAATACCAAAAAAAAAAAAAAGTCCTGGTTGTAGAACAAATGTATATAATGGATTATATCCTATTAAGCAGTACCATCCCCTCTATGTTGGCTCCAATAATGCAAAGTGGATGTGCACTAGTTAGAACTGTGACATGCTCCTCTTCCTCAACATCACGTCTTCTCCTCTTCCTCCTCCCGGGCAGCTTGTGAGGATCGCTAAAGTCTTGGGCACAGAGGACCTGTACGACTACATCGACAAGTACAACATAGAGCTGGACCCACGCTTCAACGACATTCTGGGAAGGTAGGCCCCCCCCCCCCCCCCCAAAGTGGGGGAAATTGCTGCTTAAACATAGATGTTGGTTGTTACTTTCACATTCATATTACGGACTTTCAGGGCGTTTAGAAGACGCTTTTTATCCAAAGCGACTTACAATAAATCCAGTCAGAAGAAAGAGAGACGACCATATACTGCTGACGGAACAGTAAGGATGTTCATAGAACCAAGTGCCAAACACTAACCATCACTAGGTTAACCCATTCCCCGTGCACAACAGAGATAACTAGGATAATATGCTACACAATGCTAAGTACCGTGCATCACAACAGATAAAACGTCAGATATTTAAACTACAGCCTCGACCGCTCAATTGACCCTTGGACCCTTTTAGGGCGTTTAGCGGACGCCTTTACCCAGAGCGACGTACAATAAGTACATTTGTCAGAAGAAACAGAAATGACAATATATCGCTATGGGTACCGCAAGAATGATCATAGAACAAAGTGCCAGGACGCACAACATACAATGAGTGCGTACATTAGGGGACAGTGCCCCACCCCCACGGGCTGCTCTCCTAACCTCCCCCCCCCCCCCCCCCCCCCCCCCCCCCCCTCCGTTCTGCAGACACTCCCGTAAGCGGTGGGAGCGGTTCGTCCACAGTGAGAACCAGCACCTGGTCAGCACCGAGGCGCTGGACTTCCTGGACAAGCTGCTGCGCTACGACCACCAGGCCAGGCTGACGGCCCGCGAGGCCATGGACCACCCCTACTTCTGTACGCACCGCCGGCCTCCCGCTGCCCGTCTGTCTGCCCACTGCCCGTCTCCCCCCCCCACCCGTCTCCCTCCCCGTCACCCGTCTCCCTCCCCGTCACCCGTCTCCCTCCCCGCCCACCTGTCTCCCTCACCCCCCTCCCCCCCCCCCTCCCTGTGGCTGTGGTCTAACCGTGCCCCCCTTCCTCTCCTCAGACCCCATCGTCAAAGACCAGGGGAGAGGAGCCACTCCAGGAGGCCTGGCCGCCGGGGCCACGCCCGTCAGCTCCTCCAGTATGATGGCAGGTAAAGCTAGCTTCAGTCCCGCTGCCCCCCCGCCTCCAGCAGACACACGGGGTGGGAAGTAACGCCCTCTCTCTCTCTCGCCCCCCCTCTCGCTCTATCTCGCCCTCCCTCTCTCTCCCTCTCTCTCGCCCCCCTCTCTCTCTCTCTCGCCCTCTCTCGCCCGCCCTCTCTCTCTCGCCCCCCCTCTCTCTCTCGCCCCCCCTCTCTCTCTCGCCCTCTCTCTCTCTCTCTCTCTCTCTCGCTCTCGCTCTCGCTCGCTCTCTCTCTCTCTCTCTCTCGCCCCCCCCTCTCTCTCTCTCTCGCCCCCCCCCTCTCTCGCCCCCCCCCTCTCTCTCTCTGCAGGCATGACCTCCATGTCCTCCACGCAGCCCTTGGCCAACATGGCGGGCTCGCCCGTCATCTCCGCCCCCAACGCCCTGGCCGCGCAGGTCTCCGCGGTGACCGGGCCGCAGCCCTGAGCCGCCCGGTGCCCCCCCCCCCCCCCCCCCCCCCCGCCGTGTGCCCCCTCCCCTTTTTATCATTTTGAAAATAACAAAGAGAAAGAATTCAAATGCTTTTCACGTTCAGTTTTTTTTTTCCCCTTTTTTTTTTTTGACATCTGAACCTAACAAGTGTTTCGTTCCATCGTCAGGATTATTAGCATTAATTTGGGTGTTATTTCACAATGCCAGTGTCTAGAAATTCTATTACGATGTAGACATGAAGAGAATGGATAATAAAATTTATTTTGTATGTTCCAAATATAAAGTGTTGCTTGAAACTGTTTGTCGGGGGATCGTGCTGTGGTAATACACTGTGAAACCTTTACACGACGTCACTCTGCCCCCCCCCCCCCCCCCACGGGGGGGTCCCCGGCCCGCCCACGCGGCGCGGGGGGGGTCCACGCGGCACTCCGTCACCCGGCGCCGCTCAGATGCTATCCTTCGTTAATTGGACTTTTGTAGATATTCTACAGTTACTGTCAGGTTGCATGCGCCCAGTGCACAGCTACACGGGGACAATAGATTGCCAAGTTTATGTTACCTTCAGCTCTGTATGTGTCCATGTTTGTTTTCTATGAAGTCTAACACATGATTTTGATTACATAGCATTTTTTGTAACTTTGTTTTATGTTGGGAGGAGTTTCGTCACTTGCAAAAAAAACAACTACAACTTCAGAAATAAACAGTTTGAACAGGTGTATGCGGGCACCACATGTGATTATATGACTGTCCGTGATTATTAGGGTGTGTGAGACGTTGTATGCGGACACATGTGATGTTAAATGTCGGTGATTATGGGCTTGTGTGATCAGATTCATGGGGACCAGTGATAACATGACGGTGGTGTGAACCGGTGGGCTCCCGGGGCCGTGATACTGAGGTGGGATTATCATGTGATTCCAACCTGGAGTAAGTACACCTTAGGTTGTTTTGGTGAAGTCTTGCACTCGGCTGGGGCGGCCCTCTTTGATATGGAGAACATTTGTTGCTGATAAAGGACTGATGTAAAAGTTAATCATGGCCAACTGTATCAGGGAACTATTCAAAACGCATTCATGTATTTTTGCAGATTCCATTTCACTGGCAGTTAAGTTAGTGACTTTGCATTCAAGGCCATTCCCATAGTTTATTTTATCCCGCATTGATATTTAGTAGTACCCATATTTTATAACTCAAATTTAATCAAACAATTGTCTGCTAGAATCTTATGAAAATGAAAAAGCACATTTCAGTCCAACGTTGAAATTAGATTTTGGTAGCAACGTTTTATTTTATTTTAATGAGACACCTGCTCTACTTAATTGATGTCGGTATTTTATATGAAGAATAGACAACATTACGTTCATTGAGCGGGAGGGTCCTTAATTGTAGCATTTACCACAGCGTCATTTGCGGTCCATCACTTTCAAGGAGCTATGTACACCAGATAACAATCCCCAGAGCGAAGATAATAACATGAAAGGTAGAATAACAAAGAACATGAGAATATATTTGGAGGTCATTTTACAAAAAATTGACCAAGCAATATTCCCAATAATTTAACGTTAACGGACATTCCACTTTGGAAAGACCCACCCACTGTTTCGCCATCACCGAGGATCCTGCCCCGTAGGCCTACAGAGGAGACGCGTGGGAACTAGGAGGTTGTTTTCAGCGCCGGATGTTGTTCCTCAGCCGGATGAGTGTTAGGACTGACGTTGACTTGAGAAGCGCACTGGGATAAGTTTGAGCAGCGCTGAGTTTGAGGTAAAACCATTTTTTAACCTATAAAAGAGCGCATTTCACCACCGGAACCAGAAGGTGCTTGACTCAGAATGGGGAAACTATTGACCTTTTCTCTGCTGGTCGCTGCGCTGGCGGTTTTGCTCGGAGAGAGAATCATAAACTTAAGGTGAGTTATCAGAGAGTTTGGAAAGACTGCATATCTGCTCTGAGCATAAGCTTGCAGTGTAAACAGTCTCTGGACCCTGGTGGCTGGTGCTGTGTCCTAAAGTAGATTATTATCGTCCTTTCCTCGGCAGGAGGATCACTCTGGCGTCCAGAGAGCTGGTCCAGAACCACCTTCCCAACTGTGTCCCCATCAAAGGTCTTGGTAAGGGTTAACTAATCCAGGGCTGTACTAACGGGACATACCTGGGGGTTAAAATACATTATGTAACTTAGTTAATGTTTGTATTTTCAGTGTATGGATCGGAGGACATCACCATACTCCCGAATGGACGAGCCCTCATCAGCACTGTGAGCGACGCTTCACTTCGGAGAAGATCCCAATTTATTTAATATTTAATTTAATATAAAAATGCGTGTATGTATTCATTTTCCAGGGGCTTAAGTTTCCCATGTTACCGTCATTCTCTGACGGTCCGGGGAAAATATTTTCCATCGACCTGGAAGACCCAAGAATCAAGCCTGTGGAACTGCGCATTGCCAGGAACTTCGACGTGGACTCGTTTAACCCTCATGGCATCAGCACATTCATCGACCAGTCCGGTACTATCAAAGTCCGCTTTATCGATCCCAACTAATGTTTAATCTTTGGACACGGACCAACCCGACAGTCCCTAGTCTAGTGCGACTGTGTTTGATTGGGAATGCAGTTGGGCGGGTCACTGTGCCTTAGGGGACGCAGGCTGCAACACAGACCCGCTGCACGACACAGACACCAGCTGTACTGACTGGTTTATGGGATGTCTTCAGTGAACCCAAACACACTACAGTGTGGCAATACATGATGGCTTGTGATTTTATATTTGCTGGCCTGGTGTCTTTCTTATTCATTGGACTGTAAATGTAGGTTTGATGTTGTGTGTATGGTCCATGACTAAAACTTGGTCATAACTTTCAGACGACACCATATACCTCTTCGTTGTCAATCACCCGGAGGGGAGGAGCCAAGTGGAGATCTTCAAGTTCATAGAGGAGGACAACACTCTAGAGCACGTGAAGACCATCACACACGAGCTGCTGTACAGGTACAGTACCGCGCCAGGACGGACGCTCCCCCTCACCTGACGGTGAGAGACGGTCCCCCACCCCCCCTGACTGGGTCTCCTCTCCCACCCCCCTGACTGGGTCTCCTCTCCCACCCCCCTGACTGGGTCTCCTCTCCCACCCCCCTGACTGGGTCTCCTCTCCCACCCCCCTGACTGGGTCTCCTCTCCCACCCCCCCTGACTGGGTCTCCTCTCCCCCCCCCCTGACTAGGTCTCCTCTCCCACCCCACTGACTGGGTCTCCTCTGGTCTCCCTGACTGTGTCCCCTCTGGTCTCCCTGACTGTGTCTCCTCTGGTCTCCCTGACTGTGTCTCCTCTGGTCTCCCTGACTGTGTCTCCTCTGGTCTCCCTGACTGTGTCTCCTCTGGTCTCCCTGACTGTGTCTCCTCTGGTCTTCCTGACTGTGTCTCCTCTGGTCTCCCTGACTGTCCCCTCTGGTCTGCCGGACTGTGTCCCCTCTTGTCTCCCTGACTGTGTCTCCCCCCCCCCCCCCCTGACTGTGTCCCCTCTGGTCTCCCTGACTGTGTCTCCCCCCCCCCCTGCAGTGTGAACGACATCGTGGCGGTCGGGGTGGAGAGCTTCTACGCGACCAACGACCACTACTTCCTGCAGGAGCCGCTGCGCAGCCTGGAGCCCCTGCTGGGCCTGGCCTGGTGCTCGCTGGTGTTCCACGGCCCGGGGGACGTCAGGGTGGTCTCTGAGGGCTACGGCTCGGCCAACGGCATCAACGCCTCCCCAGACCAGAGGTGGGCCTGCTCTTACGGTTCTTCATATTCCTCACGTGGTTCTGAGGCGTTCTCCTCGTGGTGACCCCCCGTGTTCGTTCGGTTTCAGACACGTTTACGCGATGGACATCTTGGGTCACAGCGTCCGCGTTCTGGAGAGGCAGGAGGACAACTCTCTGATCTCCATGAAGGTAGTTAGCCGCCTAACCAGGGGCGTAGGTGGGTTACACTGACCGCCACTGGGGTCACGAGTAACTGAACTACGGTAAAGTAATCTCACCTTCATCTTTACATTCACGCTTTTATCCAAAGCATTTGTCAGAAAAAAGAGGAACAACAATATATCTCTGTCGGTACAGTAAGAAGGTTCATTGAACCAAGCGCTAACAATCGCTAGGTTAACCCATTCCCCGTATACAGCTAAGATGCTACACAATGCTTAGTACAACTTTGAAGTTAAGATCAGTTTAAAGTTTTCATTTGGATTGATATTTCAGTCAAATACTTCATCAGGTGCAACAGAACTACTAACCTCTGTCTGCGCGAGCGGCGGCGGCGTTCTGCAGTGCGTCGGCTCAGTGGAGGGCTCTGTTGTGTCCCCAGTCGGTGGACGTGGGCTCCCTGTGTGACAACATCGAGGTGGAGCCGAGGACCGGGGACCTGTGGCTGGGCTGCCACCCCAACGCCTGGAAGCTCTTCAACTACGACCCCCAAGACCCCGCCGGGTCGGAGGTGAGACGCTGGACGCCCGGTGGCCGCTCAGGGTACTGCAGGGGTTGAGTTGTGGCACTATCACCTGGTGGCCGCTCAGGGTAGTGCAGGGGTTGAGTTGTGGCACTATCACCTGGTGGCCGTCAGGGTAGTGCATGGGTTGAGTTGTGACACTATCACCTGGTGGCCGCTCAGGGTAGTGCAGGGGTTGAGTTGTGACACTAACACCCGGTGGCCGCTCAGGGTAGTGCAGGGGTTGAGTTGTGACACTATCACCTGGTGGCCGCTCAGGGTAGTGCAGGGGTTGAGTTGTGGCACTATCACCTGGTGGCCGCTCAGGGTAGTGCAGGGGTTGAGTTGTGACACTATCACCTGGTGGCCGCTCAGGGTAGTGCAGGGGTTGAGTTGTGACACTATCACCCGGTGGTCGCTCAGGGTAGTGCAGGGGTTGAGCTTTGTCATCAGCGGTCCAGACATTATTAGTACAAGGTTTTCAATCTGCGTTCTTCCAGTAGTGTTGCCGAGTTCAAGTCCCATCGCCAGACTTTCTCGGGTCCCCTGTACCCCCCACCTGCCCCCTACCTGCATGGATCAGACCTACACCTGATAATCTACTCATCTTTTTACTAATCAACTCGTCGACGTCTCGTTGTTCTGCCCAGGTGATCCGCATCCAGAACATCCTCTCCGAGCAGCCGCTGGTCAGCCAGGTGTACGCTGACGACGGCAGCGTTCTGATTGGCTCCTCAGTGGCCGCCCCGTACGGAGGGAAGCTGCTCATTGGCTCCGTCTTCCATAAAGCCCTGTGCTGTGATCTGAGCCAAGAGATCTGAACTGAACCCTAATGATCTGAACCGAGTCCTAATGAACAGAACCGAGTCCTAATGAACAGAACCGAGTCCTAATGATCTGAACCGAGTCCTAATGAACAGAACCGAGTCCTAATGATCTGAACCGAGTCCTAATGAACAGAACCGAGTCCTAATGATCTGAACCGAGTCCTAATGATCTGAACCGAGTCCTAATGATCTGAACCGAGTCCTAATGATCTGAACCGAGTCCTAATGATCTGAACCGAGTCCTAATGAACAGAACTGAGTCCCCGATATGAACTGAATCCAGGGGTCTGAACTGAGTCCCTGTGATCTGAACAATGCGCCATACTGGTCTGACTTAAAGACTTTCACCGTGATTGGGTTTAATATGTTGAGTCGAGTTAAAGATTAAAGATTGTAAGCCTCTTTTGAAAGAGACGGCAAACCAGAATCTCTGGAAATGTGTTGCCTAACAACAGACTAAAGCTGGGCCTGGGGAGACCTGGCCTGCGTCATGTGACTGGGTCATGTGACTTAACCTCTGGTGACCTGGTTTGGGTCATGTGACTCCTTTGTTTGTCTTTTCAAAGCTGGCGCAATAAGTCTTGAACTAAATTGTGTGGATTTTTTTCCAGGAGATGTGATTTCTGTCTAAGTCACTTAATACTTTACGAGTACATCAATATAAAGGTGTTAATATGGTCAATGTTCAGTTTGTCTTCTTCATAACCAGGCCGTACCCGTACATGTCTCAATATCTATGTTTGGATAAGATAAGACCATCAATCCCTCAAGGGCTGCGGTTGCATTGACAACATAGTGTGCATGTAGAACGGTTGGAATACACTTTTAATGTAACAAGTGTTTGTGGTTCTTCAATTACACATGATGTAGCCACGTTGTGAATCTTATTTCCGTTTCATTTCTGAGTGGTAAAGGTTGGACATGAGGAAGGCACATGTTTTTTTTGCTTTTTAACTTTTTAATACATAAGTACATGGACAACATCAACTGATATTAAATATTTTGAAATCATTCAGTGTTTTTGCACAACATTTCTAGAAGTCAATAGTATTTCTTGAAGTCATTTCCGGAAATATGATTCTCCCATTTCCCTGTGAGTTTCATTCATATTTCGCAGATTGAAACAAGTTTTGCAAAACAATGGTGCAATGTATAAGGATTTGTGGTTGTGTCTGACTGTTAAAGTAACGTGATCATCAGATCATGTTCCGAACACATTTCATCATTAGGAACTTTCACTAGGGTGTTGAAAGCGTATAGGCCTACTATCCTTTCCTCTTGTTACAGGCAGCATCAAACAATAGTAAACTGGATTCTATTTCTTGAAAAAAGTACCACACTCAACAGTTAAAACACATTGATGCTTCAGAAATAAATTAACCTTTGAACTTTGTTAGAGAACTTTATATATTTTTTAAGAATGGCAGCATCTTTACGGTTGAGTTTTATAATTCATACCACCGTTCTCATGCATCATACCGTTTGAGATCGAAACTCGTTCCTGGTCCGCACTGTAGGCCTACCTAATTGAAATTTACGTGACATCCCTCAAGCAATCAAATCAGATGATGAATTCTGATGCCTGTCGCTGGAACAGACCTGTAATAGCCCAATCACTTCATTCGGCCCGAATGAAATAGGCCTACTTGCCGTTGGATACTTTCAAAACCTGGTTACTCTGGCTGGTTACTCAATATTGCCTACCCAATCTTTAAACAGTCATGTGGGATAAATTTTAACATTAAAAAATGAACTACAATTATCAAAAGAACAAGAAGCGTTGTGGAGTTTCGTCAAAACGTTGACGTCTGAGTGTGGATCTTCAATTAAGTTAGCAGCTAACCCATATAGCGCCAGCCGGTACCGTTATGTCATACCATTTTGTACCACAAGAGGTCACTGTCACAGCACTGTCCAGTCTGCCCTCAGTCCAACATGTTGAAGAAGTACTGCTGCACAGACGGTGTATAATATAACCTTTTGCAAATCATGTAAAAGTAAGATCACTTGTAGGCGATCCACTTGATGACACCATAGCACGTATTAACTGTAAACAGTTAGCCTTACGCTATATTCAGTGGTGATGCGTTCGGGGGGAGCGGGAGGGAGGAGAAGAGATCAAAGACCTTTGGGAGGGCCTCTTCATATCATTGTTTCTCCCAATAGTGTTGGACACCACGACCATGGTACCACGACCTGTTACCATGGTAATAGGCTGCCCCCTATTTTGTAGAAGACTAATTAGAGTCGGCCAAATCGAACACGTTACTACGTTTAGTCCTCGAGGCGTCCGGGACCTCCATCACCCCATGTCGTCCGCGTCCCGTCCCGACGCCCCTTCTTCCACGACCGAAATGGTGAACCGCGTCTCCCCCCCCGCGGGCCGCGGGACCGCCTCCTGGGGGGCGTCGGGAGCAGGAGGAGAGCCGGGTTCCTCGGGGCACGCCTCAAAGATCCACTCGTCCGGGTCGTCTGCGGCCCCTCCCCCTGCTGGGCGGGGGTCCAGGAGGGGCTGCGACTCGGCCCCGCCCCCCTGAGAGGCGGCGGCGGCGGCGGCGTCCTCCCGTCCGGCCGGGTCGATGACCACCTCGCTGACGCTCAGCCTCCGCCTCCTCTTTGGGGAGCCCTCCAGCGTCTCCATGTTCTGGAGGAGGTCGTTGCAGCTCTTGGAGCGGCTCAACCCCCGGTGGTACAGATGCACGCGGCCCTCCTCCCCGATCCTCTTGATGACCGTGCTGTAGTCGTCGTCCTCGCCCTCCTCCAGGAACTTGAAGATGTCCACCACGGTGGGTCGGGGGGTCCGCAGCCCCGGGTCGGGCTCCGGCGGGTAGGCCTCCTGGTCCAGGTGCGTCTTGTGCCGGTGCCTCCTCTTCTTCAGGACCTGGTGAGCCTTCACCACCATGTGGACGTTCCAGCTGAAGAACAGGGACAGCCAGGCCAGCCCCATGTACACCCAGATCTCCGCACACACCCGGTACAGCCGGGGGTAGTCGATGTTGGGGTTCACCCCTGAGAGGAGGGTTACAACACCACACCATCACTGATGATGCTCATGACTTCCCGGCGGTGATATTCTCACCGGATTTTGATGAGCATAACATTTACATTTTTACATTTAGGGCAATTAGCAGACTCATTTATCCAAAGCGACTTACAACAAGTACATCGGTCAGAAGAAGGAGAAACAACGATATATTCGCTGTCGGTGCAGTAAGGATGTTCATAGAACCAAAGACCAAGCACTAACAATCGCCAGGCCTAGGTTAACCCATTCCCCGTATGCAACAGAGATAGCGAGGATAACATGTTACACAATGCTAAGTTATATTTCCAAGTGCAAAGATGTACGCCATACAATAACTGCGTACACATTAAGTGCCAGATGGTGTGTACATTAAGCGCCAGGTCATTTACAGGTCTGTACTTTACCTGCCACATAGTCCCCGAAGCCCACGGTGGTGAGGGTGATGAAGGAGAAGTAGAAGCCCTCCAGGTAGCTCCAACCCTCCAGAGACATGAAGACAAACGGCGGCATCACCAGGTGCATCACCAGCCCCCACAGCAGGAACAGGGCCGTGCAAATCAACTGCACCTTTTTCTGACACAACAAAAGACCGAGGGAACGTTTAGTCAAGGCGTGTGTCGGGAGGGAACGTGACTCAACCTGCAGCCATAGGCGGGTCTCTCACCACGGAGAGGCCTTTTCGGATCAGAACCTGGGAGAGACGCTTCGCCCGGTCTCCGAAGAAAGAGCCCAGGTCACTGATCCAGACGAGGCAGAGCGGGATCCCACACAGGCCGTAGAGGATGCAGAACACCCGGCCCCCCCGCCGTCTTTGGAGCCACGTTGCCATAGCCTAGAGAAAACGTGAACAACTGGATCATAAAACTGCATCGTGAGCATGGATGGACGATTTCGATTTTTTTCAACAGCTGGATTCAAACAGGAATGAGCCGGTAATGTCAGGCTTCCGCACCTATGGTGGTCACAATAGAGGCAGCAAAGACCACAGAGTTGGGCCAGTCCCAGGAGTTACGGTACCGATCCCCGGTTATGGTGACCCCTTGTCCAGCAGCCTCTGACACCACCTAAGAAAGTACACTTCATTAGTATGATTATTATGTTCTATTATTATGTTATTATCGCCCTGAGAACCACATTCAGGGTCAGTAGGCGTGAGACCCACACAAGGTGTGCTGGAGGAAGTGGCACGCCTATATGCACCTAATTGAATGTATTGCAACTGTAACTCTGTGCTATTGTCAGGAATCTCCACCAGAAACGGGGAACAATGATAAACGTTACATTCAGTAGTCACAATGGTTGAACTTCATTGGTTTGGATACAGGAGAAATAAGTCGATCTACTGCTCGAAAGTTCAGGTGTTTCAGCAATCCAGATCAATTTATACGTATGAATACACATATGGGTGTATAAGGATATTGAAGCATGAAGAGTAGGCTACATCTTAATGTTTGTCATAAAGACTTCGCCCATGACGTCTCACGTTGTCTTTAACGTCGGAATGGGAAAAATATTTCTAAAGCAATGTTTGTCAGTAAATATGTATTATTATATTATTAAATAAGTATTAAGTAGCCCAGGCTTAATGGCATTAATGGTCGTCGTATCCTTACCTCCAGTATGTATTCGAGGTCCTGCTTGGTTAGGGAGTACTTCTTCAGTATCAACTCCTTCTCCTCCACATACCTGTTCTTGGCCAGCTGCCAGTTGGACTCCTCCAGTATCTGGAAAACCGCAGCGCCAATCGATAAATAGAAAATGATACACGAAGTTAAAAGTGGCCCCTTTTCGGCCATGTTAACGCATTCCCTCACATTCTAAACATCCTAACCCGTCATGTAGCCGGGAGCGCCTCCTTCTCTTCCTGGTCCGGACCCGCTCGACACCAGCAGCGTGTTGAGGGTGGAGGTCTGAGGTCCGGGCTCCAGCTGTGTGAGAACTGAGGAAGTTTAGGTTCATCAAAACTGATGAGAATCACACCACGACAGCTGACTTTTAATTGCAACCACTTCCCGTGTTGTGTTTTAGCGTGTGAGGCTCCAGGTAGTTTAGGGCGGAATGCTCCACGAGCTCAGAGTCCTAATGGACAGGTAGGCTAGTGCGGAAAGCCCCGGGGAGGTTCATTAAATATCACGTTATTCATCTGTTGGTCCGGTGTTCTAGTTGCTGAATGTATTTGTCTTGTCTCATTTTTTCCATATTATTGAATCATATATTCATATTTTCATTAATTAAATTAAAACCTCTAATTATTATATTATCGTCTTCATTATCTCTCGTTTTCTTATATATTTTCATACATTTATTACTGTATTAGACACACTTGAAAAGGCTTTACGTGAACCGCTCTTTATTAAGCAGTTCACTTGTTGAACTCCTTTATCTGCTTCCACACAAATAATATTTACCCAATCAACACCTGCTGGTGATATCAACGTCCTGGTGACCTTCTGGCTGTTTCACACTAAGTGATAAGCTGTACATTGTCCTCGGCTATGAATCATTTGGCCGTCCGTTTTTATATAAAGGACGTCTGTGTTTGCTAAAAAGGATAATCAAATATTACGTCAGCAATTTCCTGTGACCCTATGCTTATCAGGGGACCCTAAGCAGGCCCCAATCCAGAGGTTGGGAACCACTGGATTGGCAGGTGGGCCCTGTACTGAAGAAGAGAGTGCTAGGATGAGAGTGAGGCTGGTCCGATGAGACTGAGGGGGCTAGGAGGAGAGAGAGAGTGCTAAGACGAGAGTGCTAGGGTTAGAGTGAGGCTGATAAAATGAGAGTGAGTGCTAGGATAATAAGAATGGTTGGGTTTTGAGTGAGAGGGCAAAGATGAGTGACAGCGCTAGGGTTAGAGTGAGAGGATGAGAGTGCTAGGGTGAGAGTGAGAGGATGAGAGTGCTAGGGTGAGAGTGAGAGGATGAGAGTGCTAGGGTGAGAGTGAGAGGATGAGAGTGCTAGGGTTAGAGTGAGAGGATGAGAGTGCTAGGGTTAGAGTGAGAGGATGAGAGTGCTAGGGTGAGAGTGAGAGGATGAGAGTGCTAGGGTGAGAGTGAGAGGATGAGAGTGCTAGGGTTAGAGTGAGAGGAGGAGAGTGCTAGGGTAGAGTGAGAGGATGAGAGTGCTAGGGTTAGAGTGAGAGGATGAGAGTGCTAGGGTGAGAGTGAGAGGATGAGAGTGCTAGGGTTAGAGTGAGAGGATGAGAGTGCTAGGGTGAGAGTGAGAATAGTATAGGGTACGAATGAGAGTGCTAGGATGAGACACAACCACACGACGTGTGTCATTACAATCATTGCCATTTAGTCGGTCTGGACTGACTACGGTTGAGCTTTTAAAATGTAGAATCATCCACATTCCGACCAGTTGTCCAGCTAGGTGGCTGACTTCTTTTGAGCTCCGTCAGACAAAGGACGCAGGGTGCTGGTGTTGAAGATCCGGTTTATTCCCCCCCCCCCCCCCCCCCCCCCCCCCCCCCCATTGTGTGTGGAGACGGCTGGTTTAACCCGAGCACGCTGATTACTCACTGCCAAACAGGTGTGGTGCCACGCCCGCCCCCAGAGTCCAGTCAGACTCGGCCAGGTGAGGCTGCTCCAAGCAGCCACTCACACTCCCCCCCCCCCCTCCTGCAGCTGTGTGTGGGAGTGGGGAGGGGGGGAATCGTGCTGAATCTTCCTGCAGCACGGAACAGGCAAACTTGCCTAGTGTGTGAGTGCGCCCCCAGACTCAAGATGGAAATGCGTCTGCTCCACCTGTCCTGTCTCCGTGTGAGAGTCGGACGGATTCTATCCAGATCCTGGTTCTGTCTCCGTTCCGTGTTTTCTCCGCCTCGTTAAGTCTAAGTTATGGAGACTTTGTTTTTCAACTTTATTTCCTAGAGTGAGGAATGTGTTTTGTAGCATCTGCTGATTCCATCAACAAAGAAGAAGAAGTCTACATGGTTAACATCGTTCTTTACTCCTTCTTTACACACCCCACTTGGGGCCGCACCGTACCCCACTCTTAAGGGGCCCCTCCCTAACGTGTCCCAGAGGGGGGAGGGGGGGTACAGGGGGGCTGGTGCCGCTTATGGGGGGGGGTCTAATAAAGTGCCTCTGCCCGGTGACAGGCTACCATGTGACCACAATCCTGGCAGCGTACACAAACGTTTGAGTTGGCAATCCTTGATCAACTCACTTCTTAATCACTGTAGGACAACTGATATCCATGGCAACGAGTCAAATTACTGTTCCCACCGCAGTGTGGCCACACAGAAACGTAAACCTGCGTGGCTGTTCTACAATATAAGAGAGGCCCGCTGGACAAGATTCACAATTATTATAAGTTAGGCTTGGTGTTTTGTTCTAAGTTAGGCTTGGTGTTACTACCACAGGACCGAAGACAGTCTCTGAATGGCCTTCAACATGTCAAGTGAAGCGGTTGCTCTTATCTCGGTCTGAGGTTAGTCGGCCCATGGGTGGATCCTGGCTGGACACCACGATAATGGAGAGAGGGCTTCTTATTGGTGGAACCAGCAACTCACAGTTCGGCCTTGTTTCATATTACACATAAAGAGACAAGAAAACAATACAACTAAAGTGTATTACGTTAAGTGTAACAAATACATCCAATCTACCCAAACACCCAATTCTGTCGGTCGTATGTGACCCAGATTAACTCAATGCGATATAAAGTGATCCAGATGCCGTGTTGTACGGGGTTAGAAGAAGGTTGAGGTTTGTGCACCGCGGTTATCCCGGTCGATGTACCTGACCACACGGTGGTGCTGCAGCACATCCCTTAGACATCCCCACCCACCGCCACACGATGGCGCTGCAGCACCTCCCTAACTATACCCACCCACCGCAACGGATTACAAAGTGCGTCAGCGTCCCCTCGGTGGAAACGTGCAGGTCGGTGGTCTGCATCGGGCTCGATAGTTCACAATAAAACCACTGAACGGAAACACCGAACGATGGACTTCGCATCGGAGGGAACAGTGAGCGGACGAGTGCACACACCCGTACATTCCTTGTTGTGATGTTTTAGTATATATTATATTTATTTGTTTATAGAGACGATTCGTGATCGCAGGTGCAACAATAGTCTGGCTAAAGGTATGTCTAAGTTAACGACGAAGTAGAGCTCTCTCTCTCTAGCCTAAATAATGATTCTGAAGTGAACTCCCAATTAAAATAGTTCCCCCCAAATAAATCGAATCGTAGCCTGATGATGAAGTCACCTGCCGAGGTACATGACAACCATTTCCCCTCATGCTGTTACAAAATAAACGTAATGCTATTTTATATTGCACCCGACCCAGTTTGGTTTCATCCTCTTCCATAATAATAGTAAACTGAAGTCATACTGGTGTTGTGGGTCTTAACTGGTTCTGCTCTGCAGGTACTACTGAACCGCTATCCTCATCAAACATTCAGACTGTACACAACGCAGTGTAAAGTCCTCCCCCGGTAAAATCATCTTTAGTAGGGCCTATAATATTCAGTGTACAAATTAGGCTACTCATACTTCAGGTGCTATTTGACAAATTGTAACAAAATAAGAAGCCTATTTTGTTGACCTGCGACCTTTGACCTTAATGTCTCTGCCTACCTTCTCCGTGGGAACCACCTCGACTGACCCCTCCTATGTGGTGAGTGTATATCCTATAAATATCCTATATAATATATATTGTATGTAGCTGTACGATGTGGACTGGCAGGTCCTAAGTATGAAAACAGCCTGTCTGCAATTACGACACATTCTCCTTGATTTATGATCAATTGTTCTTCTATTGATCAAGCCAATACTGAAAATATATAAATGCGTGTATGTGAACCGGCTATTGGCTCCATAGGATAATTTGAAGTCTAAGAACTGCAGAAAAATATATTAATTTACCGTAATTATTTTTTTTGTGTATGGCAATTACAATTATAAGAGTAATTAGTAGTAAGTAGAAAACATACAGAGCTATGGAAATTAGCATTGGCCTCTAAAACAAAAGAATAATGAGGAAGAAGTCATGGAAGAATAGAAGGAAGGCACCATATTTACTCAGTCCTCATATCGTCTGCCACCAGGTGGCGATCGACGATGTTCCGTGAGTACAACGGATAAACTCCACGGTGGATAAACCATCTATTGTTTTGGAAACGGGGAAACATAAGTTTTCCGTCAACATTTAATTGCAAAACCTGTTCATGGATCAGTGAAATGGAGCTTTGTGTTAAGAATGAGACCCTGCAGCTGTAAAACGTGAACGTGAGATCCAGGAGCATCATTTGTGCGGCTGGGAGCCTGTTTCTTCCTCTCTGGCAGACAGGGAGCGGAGAACATTGTGCTTCATCAATTCTTCATAGCATAATGGCGCTCGCGAGGAGCAGCGACTTCTTTTATTAATACGTCCAAAAGCTTCACATGCTGTTTACACAAGAACAGAGAAGGGAGGGCAGCACAGGGAGTGTGTGTGTGTGTGTGTGTGTGTGTGTGTGTGTGTGTGTGTGTGTGTGTGTGTGTGTGTGTGTGTGTGTGTGTGTGTGTGTGTGTGTGTGTGTGTGTGTGTGTGTGTGTGTTTGGCGAGCTACAGAACATTATATAATGGCCCAGTGGCCTTAAGAGGAAGACGAAGAGTCAAAAGGAAAAAAACAACTCAGTGGGCAAGAGAGAGAGAACTGTTTTGTGTTTGTGTCCCTACGTGAGTGTGTGTGTGTGTGTGTGTGTGTGTGTGTTTGTGTGTGTGTGTGTGCGTGCGTGTACACGCCTGTGTGTGTGTTTACATGTCTGTGTGTCCGTGTACACGCCTGTGTGTGAGTGTGTGTACATGTCAGTGTGTGACTTACATGTCTCTGTTTGTGCGAGACAGTGTGTGTACACGCCTGTGTTTGTGTGGTGGGCTCTATCAGTCTCTGTCTCCAGCCTGTCTCTGGAAACGGAGGCACCTTTCCTCCTCCTCCTCCTCTCCTCCTCCTCCTCCTCCTCCTCCTCCTCCTCCTCCTCCTCCTCCTCCTCCTCCTCCTCCTCCTCCTCCACTCCTCCTCCTCCCTCTCCTCCTCTCCTCTTCCTCCTCCTCCTCTCCCTCCTCCTCCTCCTCCTCTCCTCCTCCTCCTCTCCTCCTCTCCTCCACTCCTCCTCTCCTCCTCCTCCCTCTCCTCCTCTCCTCTTCCTCCTCCTCCTCCACTCCTCCTCCTCTCCTCCACTCCTCCTCTCCTCCTCCTCCTCCTCCTCTCCTCCTCTCCTCCCTCCTCCACTCCCTCCTGGGGTCCTCCTGGCAGCAGGTGCTCCACGCTTCAGGGGCGGGGCGGGGCCACAGTCTCTAGGCAACACCCCTCATGTCACCCCCCCCCCCCCCCCCCTCTCTGCGTTCCTGCTCCAGTGAGGGGAGGTCACAAGCTGTAGTAGTCGTAGTAGTAGTAGTATATGATGAGCTGCTGTAGTAGTAGTATATGAGGTGCTGTAGTAGTAGTATATGGTGAGCTGTAGTAGTAGTAGTAGTATATGATGAGCTGTAGTAGTAGTAGTAGTAGTAGTAGTAGTATATGGTGAGCTGTGGTAGTAGTAGTAGTATATGATGAGCTGTAGTAGTAGAAGTATATGAGGTGCTGTCGTAGTAGTAGTAGTATATGATGAGCTGTAGTAGTAGTATATGATGAGCTGTAGTAGTAGTATATGATGAGCTGTAGTAGTAGTCGTAGTAGTAGTATATGATGAGCTGTAGTAGTAGTCGTAGTAGTAGTATATGATGAGCTGTAGTAGTAGTCGTAGTAGTAGTATATGATGAGCTGTAGTAGTAGTAGTTGTATTATATGATGAGCTGTAGTAGTAGTAGTTGTAGTATATGATGAGCTGTAGTAGTAGTAGTTGAAGTATATGATGAGCTGTAGTAGTAGTAGTTGTAGTATATGATGAGCTGTAGTAGTAGTTGTAGTATATGATGAGCTGTAGTAGTAGTAGTTGTAGTATATGATGAGCTGTAGTAGTCGTAGTAGTAGTATATGATGAGCTGTAGTAGTAGTAGTATATGATGAGCTGTAGTAGTAGTAATTGTAGTATATGATGAGCTGTAGTAGTAGTTGTAGTATATGATGAGCTGTAGTAGTAGTAGTAGTATATGATGAGCTGTAGTAGTAGTAGTTGTAGTATATGATGAGCTGTAGTAGTAGTAGTAGTAGTAGTAGTAATAACGGATTGAATTTATATAGCGCTTTTCTAGACACTCAAAGACGCGTTACAGTGAAGGGGGGGACCTCACTAAGCAGTGTGTAGCCCCCACTGGGGTGATGCACGGCAGCCAATCGGCGCCAGAACGCTCACCACACACCAGCTTGAGGTGGAGGGTGAGGGAATTAATGAGTCAGCCAATAGTAGTAGTATATGATGAGCTGAAGTAGTAGTAGTAGTAGGATATGATGAGCTGTAGTAGTATTAGGATATGATGAGCTGTAGTAGTAGTAGTTGTAGTATATGATGAGCTGAAGTAGTAGTAGTAGTAGGATATGATGAGCTGTAGTAGTAGTCGTAGTAGTAGTACTATATGAGGAGCTGTAGTAGTCGTAGTAGTAGTATATGATGAGCTGTAGTAGTCGTAGTAGTAGTATATGAAGAGCTGTAGTAGTCGTAGTAGTAGTATATGAGGAGCTGTAGTAGTCGTAGTAGTAGTATATGAGGAGCTGTAGTAGTAGTAGTAGTAGTATATGAGGAGCTGTAGTAGTCGTAGTAGTAGTATATGAGGAGCTGTAGTAGTAGTAGTAGTTGTAGTATATGAGGAGCTGTAGTAGTCGTAGTAGTAGTATATGAGGAACTGTAGTAGTAGTAGTAGTAGTATATGAGGAGCTGTAGTAGTAGTAGTAGTTGTAGTATATGAGGAGCTGTAGTAGTCGTAGTAGTAGTATATGAGGAGCTGTAGTAGTAGTAGTAGTAGTAGTATATGAGGAGCTGTAGTAGTAATAGTAGTAGTAGTATATCAGGAGCTGTAGTAGTAGTAGTATATGAGGAGCTGTAGTAGTAGTAGTAGTAGTAGTATATGAGGAGCTGTAGTAGTAGTAGTAGTAGTAGTAGTATATGAGGAGCTGTCGTAGTAGTAGTATATCAGGAGCTGTAGTAGTAGTAGTAGTAGTATATGAGGAGCTGTAGTAGTAGTAGTAGTAGTAGTATATGAGGAGCTGTAGTAGTAGTAGTAGTAGTAGTAGTATATCAGGAGCTGTAGTAGTAGTAGTAGTAGTATATGATTAACACCAGGGACAGCGATCCCTTGTAACTGGAGACGCGGTCCAGACTAACGAGGCTGTCTGCATTCTACGGTGCTGGTGTGAAGATAACGACAGCTCAATGATTATCCAGAATAACTGAAGGGCAAAGTTCAGACAGGAAGAGCAGTGCCCGGTCGGTCTATCTCTTCCCCAGCCTCCTCTCTCACATGGGTCTGGTTCACGTTCAGACAGGAAGAGCAGTGCCCGGTCGGTCAGCCTCTTCCCCAGCCTCCTCTCTCACATGGGTCTGGTTCACGGAAGCTCCCTCAGCACCCGACCGTATTTTGACGTCACAATTGTGTTTTGAATTGAAAGTAAATCAGTCACCATGGTGATTTGTCAGGATGCCAGGAGCCATCAGTGTAACAGGAACCTCAGGGAGGGCACCGCGGTGGTGTCCACCCTGGCTATACCCGGTACTGTTGGGGGTTATAAACCTGCCCCACCCCCACACACTCCCACCACCAGCCTATATGCACTAATGGGGTCAGGCAGATGGGCGGAGCCAAGTGGCCTGTTTAGGGGGTCTTTGCATATACTGTCTTTGTGTGTGTTTGTGTGCGTGTGTGTGTCTTTATAATGTATATAGACACACATGCACACAAAGTCTTGTAAAAGCACCCACAGCCTGAAGGGAGCGTCCTCATCATGCTTCTGAATGTAGGAGTCTTTTGGAGACTGAATGAAGCATGGAGAGGCTAACTGAAACGTGAAGGCTTAATGTGAGTTCAACGAGTTTAGAGATGCACCACGGTTTGGGGTTGGATGGGGATCATGGAAGTTGCAATTTATTTGTGCATGATGGAATTAAATAATAATAATATAATCATGCTGTACATTAATAGAAACAAAAGTTGTATTCTTTGTAACTTAAACTTGCGTAATAGCTTTGTGTGTGTCTGTGTGTGTGTGTGTGTGTGTGTGTGCGTGTGTGTGTGCGTGTGCGTGTGCGTGTGTGTGCGTGTGTGTGTGTCTCTCTCTCTGTATCTCTATGCGTGTGTCTCTGTGTGTGGGTCAGCCTGCGATGCAAAAGTTGCATTAGTGTGTGCGTGAACGCACTCCCCGGTCCGAGGCTCCGCCCCTTTACGAGCGTCGGACGCTCCACGAGCACAACAAAGCGTGCGTCGCTCTCGAGCTGTTCTCCGGTCAAGGGAATATCACGATTTTTGGGAATTCGCACAATTCGGTCTTCGTGGATGATAATCGTAGAATAGGTAAGCGGTGTTCGATACGTAAACTAATGCGGAAAACAATCCGGTTGTGTTTATTTGTTGTGTTTTAGATTCGGCGCCATTTCCACAGTGTGTGAGAGTTTAAATCCCCCGGCACGTTGTCATCATAAGGTCCAACGTTGGCCTCATGTCTTAGTATTACTATCTATTAAAGTTACCCTCATCAAATATAAAGTTATAAAGAATATTGGAATGAGTTAATAGTTCGGCTTTATAAAAAAAAAATCCGACAATAGATAATAACTTAATATAAACCCGGAGCAGCTGGAGTCGCCGTTTGCTATTAACGATTTAATTAAAGTTAACGTAAACTAGTTTTGGTAATAATGCGATAAAGCAAAGTTTATAAAGTGCAGTGGTTGGTGAGAGATAAACGGGATGAAACAACAGCCCCTATAACGTTAATCCATAGATTAATATGATCTCATTCCATGAACATTCTGCACAAAAGATCATTCATCCCCAGAAAGTTGATCACGGTAATGATTGGTTGTTTTTAAGCTGTAATATCATTTCAAAGATGTGAATTAAATGTGTTTTAACATGGTTTACAATTGTTAGAGGTAATTCTGATTTCCGTCAATGAGCGCTGATTTATCCTTCTGTTTCTGACATGAGCTTGTTTACCTCCAGAGGAATATAGTGTGTGTGTGTGTGTGTGTGTGTGTGTGTGTGTGTGTGTGTGTGTGTGTGTGTGTGTGTGTGTGTGTGTGTGTGTGTGTGTGTGTGTGTGTGTGTGTGTGTGTGAGACGAGATGAAGAGCGAGATGAAGAGAGAGCGAGAGATGAGGAGTGGAGAGAGAGAGAGAGATGGAGTCAGAAACAGAGAGATTGAGCGAGAATGAAGTGAATGAAATGAGAATGAAAAGAAGAGACACAGAGTCAAAGAGATGAAGAGATGAGATAGAGAGACATACAGAGATGAAGAGAGAGCCGAGATGGATGAAGAGAGAGAGACAGACTATCATTGAAGAGCGTCCCGTCCGGCTGGGGTCTGGCCCTTGTTTTGAACTGATCCAGCATCATGTGCCAGTGACCGTCTCCTCTTCCACGGAGGAGGAGGTGATGAAGGCGTCCTCAAGTCTCCCTGGCGCGTGCGTGGACGGTGCGCTGGCACGCACGCGCCCGCGGCTTTACATGGGCACGTGATGTGTAGGATGTTTTTGGCACTGCTGTGCAAGAGTGAGGTCATGGTGTAATCCTCTTTTGGGAGTTATGACTCATTAGTGCGGGGACTGCTCCGTCCCCAGCCTCCAGCGGACGGAGGTGCGCAAACTGCGCTTGTTGTGCTCCACCCACGGTGTAAAAGGTGGAGCCGGGCGCCACTCCACCCAACCCTCTGCTAAACGAGACACACTCTCCGGTGAACGCCGTTCGCCGGACGCGCCCCGGCGGGAACGCACTCCGAGCCCAGCGCCCGGGCTGAGATGACGCCGGGAATGGATTTGGAATAGCTTTCAAATCAATGGCAGCACTCCCTGCCTCCCTGAGCCCCTTAGGCGGCAGCGTCAGGGGACGGCCCATCTGCCGTATTGATTAGGTTACAATGGACTGGAGGATCGCCTTACGCCGGGAGAGAGCGAGAAGCCTTTATGTGGCTTATTGCTAACTTAATGACGCTGATTGGTCCTGTACTGCTCATATGCTCGGCAGGCTTTTAGGGTGGGAGTGGTGGAGTAGGGTTAGGGTTAGTAGTAGCAGAGGAGTGGTTAGTCATAGTAGAGGAGTGGTTACTGGTTAGTCATGGCTAGTATTTGTAATAGTAGACTAGTGGTTAGTGATGGCTAGTATTGGTATTAGTAGAGAAGTGGTTACTCATGGCTAGTATTAGTAATAGTACAGTAGTTGTTAGTCTTGGTTAATGTTCGTATTAGTAGAGTAGTTGTTCGTAATGGCTCATATTAGTAATAAGTATTGTTTGTTGGTACAAATTAGCCTGATTCTTTCCACCAACATTAAATGCTTAGCGGACCAGATCTGAACCAACATCTTCTTCATCCAAATCTGTAACTTTTTAAACCAATGCATATGAATCACTCATAAATTAATCAACCACGACATTATCTAATGAGGAGGCAGGTTAAAGCGGTCACGGTGTTGGATCGCCGTGCAAAAGGTTGTGGGTTTGAGACCCTGTTTCCACGGACTACCTGCAAGCATCTACCAAGAGGAGGATGTGTTCCCTACCTGCTCATTAATGATTTTATCTAAAAGAAAAACAATCACTGCCACTTTGGAGACAAAGTAGGAAATATAAATAAGAAAATAATCCAAAGCTCCTGTTGAAGGCTAATATGAAAACAGCAGTGGGTCGCTCATAAGCAAACAGAATACTGTCTTTCTAAACGAAGGCATCCCTGGCCTGCACGCCTACCATAAGGGTCCTACCAGTGTAGCGCTTGGTGAGACATCGCCATATTGAGAAGGCTGGAGGGTTGTCGTAGTCCGGTAACTCCTAAATAGATAGAAACGTATGTTTTGCCACGGTAAGCATTTGCCCTAATGCGAAATATGTCAATAATCTCACGACAAATGACTATACAATGGCTAAAAAAAGCATACAGTATCTATCTAAATAAGGAATAACACTTCCATGCTCCATAAATGTCTGCAGTCTCTGGGTGGAGGCTTCGCGATGCACAGGCCCTGCTAGGAGCTAGAGGAGCCCTACTCGGGGTCCCCTAGTGTACACAGACCCCTCTTCAGCCCGCCCTGGAGAGGGGCGCCTCGAAGGGAGGGTAGGGACACAAGAAGACACCATCGTTCATGTCTACCACAATGTCCAATCAGCTGCCACGTTATGATAACGGACGAAAGGGACGACGAATCGACTGCGTTGGTTAGAAATCATTGATATACAAACACACAGATGGAGATACGAGTGCATAGATGAGGATAGCTAGACGGATATATGGGTACATAGATGGAGATATGAGTGCATTGATCGGGATAGATGATAGATGGAGATATGAGTACATATAGATGATGGATGGAGATATGAGTACATGTGGATAGATGATGGATGGAGATATGAGTACATATGGATAGATGATAGATGGAGATATGTGGGCATTGATGGGGATAGATTATAGATGGAGATATGAGTACATATGGATAGATGATGGAGATATTGGTGCATAGAT
Organism: Gadus chalcogrammus; assembly: GCF_026213295.1. Lineage (NCBI taxonomy): Eukaryota > Metazoa > Chordata > Actinopteri > Gadiformes > Gadidae > Gadus > Gadus chalcogrammus. Next base: position 1,419,059 of record NC_079417.1, read on the forward strand.
GAGTATAGATAGAGGGAGATAATCTCTCTTGGTCACTTGAGGCCTGATTACCTCTAAACTCTTCTAATTCCATAAGCCTCGTTTCCTCCTCTGACTGCGCAGGTCCAACGAGGGGGATCCTCTCTTCTGATTGGTCAGGGAAGGTAGACAACACTATTCAAATTCAGATGCAAATCAATGGTAGTAGCTTAGAGCAGCTTGAGCCTGTGTGTGTTTGCATGGATGTGTGTGGCACGGGGGGGAACATTAATAGATGTGCACTTGTCAGAAAGGCTCGCTAATGAGTGTCTGCCCCCCAGCATATGGAGTTATTTATACCTCCTCATCTGCAAGCTCTTTTCAATTCAGCCTTCTCATCTCCACTCAGCTTATTTCATCTCTCTCTCTCTCTCTCTCTCTCTCTCTCTCTCTCTCTCTCTCTCTCTCTCTCTCTCTCTCTCTCTCTCTCTCTCTCTCTCTCTCTCTCTCTCTCTCTCTCTCTCTCTCCCCCTCTCCCTCTCTCTCTCGGTCTCTGTCTCTGTCTCTGTCTCTGTCTCTCTCTCTCTCTCTCTCTCTCAGACAGCACTTTCTGTGCGTTCTAAGCCAAGCATACCGTATTTTCCGGACTATACGTCGCTCCCGAGTATAAGTCGCATCAGTCAAGAAATGCTCCATGACGAGGAAAAAAACATATATACGTCGCATCGGTGTATAAGTCGCATTTATTTTTAAACATTTAAACAAGAACGTTTAGTCTGATGAGACTGAATGAAATTGCAATAGCAATATAGGTGTGTCGGTCCCTCGTAGTTCTGAGAGTATACCGAATTCAGTGACACCGGGATTCCACCGGACGCGTATGCGCCGCGGTCAGATGCCTTCACAAGTCCAGCGGAGGGCTCCAGTTTTCGCCGGCCAAGTCATGCGCTGTGATGTGTGACAGCTATGTTGCACAAAATTGCAGCTAAGGCTGGGGTAGCTTTGGTTGAACCGGAGGACATTGAGGACGAGAATATAATTTATTCGGTGGTGCAGTAGGCTTGCAGCGTTCAGTTGTAGGCCTAATGAATGACGGTGCCCTCTTGCGGCCGAGGATTATGTACGCACAATTTTGGCATATAAGTCGCTTCGAAATATAAGTCGCAGGGCAAGCCAAACTACAAAAAAACCGCGACTTATAGTCCGGAAAATACGGTAGCTTTATTTAGAATCTATTGAATTCATGTTTTGATGTTTATGTAAAGGGTACAAGATCCCACTGGTGGCTATGGTAGTGTACTGGTAGATATGGTAGTCTACTGGTAGATATGGTAGTCTACTGGGAGATATGGTAGTCTACTGGGAGATATGGTAGTCTACTGGTAGGTAGGGTAGTTTACTGGGAGATATGGTAGTCTACTGGGAGATATGGTAGTCTACTGGGAGATATGGTAGTCTACTGGGAGATATGGTAGCCCACTTGACTTTTTTGGTTTGTTTTTTAAAACTATCTACTATTGAATATAATAAATGATTGCCCTTTAATCATTTGAAATGAAGGCAATTTTCTTTGCCTTAATTTCATCAAAAATAAATGTAAATTATGCCTCAGAAATATATCAACAGCCATACATGTAATGTGAGTTAGTTTCAGCTGCGGTGATAGCATGTGTATCCGGGGCTAGGATAGGCCGAGCCCCCCCGTGGACCAGATGAACTCTCTTTGTGAGCTCAGGTCTGCTGGAGAGCAGCCCTCCTCATCTATTATTTAGCTAATCAGTGGCTCCCTCCTAGACACAAATGTCTGCGTTCTCCTCCATCATCTCCCCCTTAATCAAAAGTGTGTCGCCTATTTTAATGATGGCTGACGGATCTGAGGAGGAGGACGTCTCCGTCCCCATCGGTCACGGGCCGGACCTGCTCAGCTGGCCGTTAGAGAGATGTTAGGTGGAACACTCAAAATGGAGGAGGCAGCGACCACAGCTGCTCCATCAGGGAGGCGTCTGCCTCCTGACATCACCGTTCACATGACGGAGCGCTAAAATACCCAGAGGACCCACGACCACTGATGCATGCACAGAGTGTGTGTGTGTGTGTGTGTGTGTGTGTGTGTGTGTGTGTGTGTGTGTGTGTGTGTGTGTGTGTGTGTGTGTGTGTGTGTGTGTGTGTGTGTGTGTGTGTGTGTGTGTGTGTGTGTGTGCCTGATTGGATGTTTGTATGTGTGTGTGTGCCTGATTGGATGGTTGTGTGTGTGTTGTGACCTGGGTGGGACACAGCCCAGTGGGGGGTTGAGAGTTGTAGAGGGGGGAGGGGGACCCTGGATTAGTGACACAGTTACTGGTCCCAGGACAAACAATGGGAGTGCTGAAGAGGATTTGTCCCCCCCCCCTCTCCCCCCTCCCCGTTGTCCTATTACATTAAATACTGCTCTATACTATATTTCTATAGAAGTATGCATAGTGGGGGCTGTACATCTGGATGATTGGCCTATTAGCCTGCCTGTCTCCTCAGCCCGTCTCCCCCCTCCCCCTGTCTCCCCCCTCCCCCTTTCTCCCTCCCTCGCCCTCTGTCTATTTGAAGAAACGGTCCAAGACCAGCCTGGAGTTAGCCTACATATGTCTTGGAGACAGAGACACCCTGCCCCGTCGGCCGCTGGCTCGACTCTGGACTCAGAGGTGCATCACGAGTGCAGGGCAGCACTGAGCTATCTGTGGTTTTACTGCTGTCTACACTTCGCCTAGGAGTGGAGCGCTGGGGTTATGTCACTGGGCTGCAGGGCGGCATGTGTATGTTCACAGCACACACAGGCAGCACACACATGTGCAGTACACACACACACACACACACACACACACACACACACACACACACACACACACACACACACACACACACACACACACACACACACACACACACACACACACACACACACACACACAAGCAGTATACACACACATGGATGCAGTACACACATATGCAATACGCAAGCATTGCAGTACACACACAATGGTTAATTTTGATGAAGAGGAGTTTGGGGTTAGATGAAGAAGGGACAGAGCATTGGTCTGGGTTTGATGAAGAGGACACTGGGAATTTGTCTGGGTGTGATGAAGAGGAGGCAGGGTATTTGTCTGGGTTTGATGAAGAGGAGATGTCCTAATAAGCTGCCGCAGAGCAGAAAGACCTCCATTGTCTTCCAATATTTTAATGAGCATTTGGAGAATAATTAATCAGCTCTCATGCATGCACACACACACACACACACACACACACACACACACACACACACACACACACACACACACACACACACACACACACACACAATAAAACGGAATTACACACACACCCAACCACACTTGCACACACACAAAATCACAATTAAACAATTAAAACCCAAACTCACACTAAAAGACTTGGACGCCTACACCAGCACATATGCTCAAACATAACTACACACTCACTAAAACATGACAACACGCACACTAGCTACAGGGCTGGGGTGATGTACAGCTTGTGTTTGCCCTGCGGTGCTGGGTGGGTACCAAGTTACTTGTCGGGATTGTAGCCTAGGTCTGCATGTTTGGGATGTTGTGTTCCAAATATAGCGCGTTAACCCATTGAGCCGTGCTCTGACCTTCCCTGCCTTTCCCGTTCTTCCCCATCCCAGTGGCTACCATGACAACAGAGGCGAGCGCGGTGAGCGAGGCGGACACTGAAGGAAAGCCGAAGTCCGGCAGTGCCGAACCCCAACGGGAGCCCCAGCAGGACAACAAGGAGAAGCCGGAGAACGACGAGAACCCAGGGAAGGAGGAGAACCCAGGGAAGGAGGAGAAGAGTGAGAACAAGGAGAACAAGGGAGAGCCAGCGTCCGCCAGCGCCGCTCCAGCAGCAGCAGAGAAGGGAGCCCCCAGCAGCAAGGCCCCGGAGCCGGCCTCGGAGGCTGGGGCCGCTGACGAGGTGCAGCTGAGGCCCCGGGCCCGCACCTCGGCCGGGAAAGGCCTCTCCCGCCTCTTCTCCAACTTCATGAAGAGGCGCTCCCAGTGCTCCGAGGGAGAGGGCTTCGAGGCGGAGAAGGTCAGCGAGGAGAAGGAGAACAAAGAGGAGAAAGTACTGGTTAAGGTAGAGGAGGCAAAGGCTGAGGAGAAGGAGAAGGTCAAAGAGGGGAAGGCAGAGGCCAAAGCAGAGAAGGAGGCCAAAGGGGAGAAGGAGGCCAAAGGGGAGAAGGAGGCCAAAACAGAGAAGGAGGCTAAAGGTGAGAAGGAGGCTAAAGCAGAGAAGGAGGCAAAGGCAGTAAAGGAGGTCAAAGCAGAAAAGGAGGCCAAAGGGGAGAAAAAGGAGGCCAAAGCAGAGAAGGAGGCCAAAGCAGAGAAGAAGGAGGCCAAAGCAGAGAAGGAGGCCAAAGCAGAGAAGAAGGAGGCCAAAGCGGAGAAGAAGGAGGCCAAAGGGGAGGAGCAGAAGGCGGAGGTAAAACCGGCCCAGAAAGACAAAGAGGAGAAGATCGAGGAGAAGGAAAAGGAGGAGGAGAAGGTGGAGAAGAAGGGAGGTAAAAGGAAAAGAAAAGACAGTCGGAAAAAGGCGGAGGCGAAGCAGAAAGAGGAGGAGAAAAAAGCTGCAAAGAAGGAGGAAGACGTTGCACAGCAGAGAGTGGAGGAGAAACAGGAGAAGGAGACCATAGTTGAGGAGGAGAAGGAGACCATAGTTGAGGAGGAGAAGCCCAAAGCTGAGGACAAGAAGGAGACCATAGTTGAGGAGGAGAAGGAGACCACAGTTGAGGAGGAGAAGCCCAAAGCTGAGGAGAAGAAGGAGACCACAGTTGAGGAGGAGAAGGAGACCACAGTTGAGGAGGAGAAACCCAAAGCTGAGGACAAGAAGGAGACCATAGTTGAGGAGAAGGAACCCAAAGCTGAGGAGAAGGACAAGAAGGAAGAAGCAGAAAATAAGGAGAGCAAGGAGGAGGAAAAGGTTGACAAGAAGGAGGTGAAGAAAAAGGAGAAGGAAGAAAAGGCCAAGAAGAAGGAGGAGGAGAGGGCAAAGAGGAAAGCAGAGGAGGAGGAGAAGACCAAAAAGAAAGAGGAGGAGAAACTAAAGGAGGGCAAGAAGAGAGAAGAGGAGAAACTAAAGGAGGCCAAGAAGAAGGAGGAGGAGAAACTAAAGGAAGCCAAGAAGAAGGAGGAGGAGAAACTAAAGGAGGCCAAGAAGAAGGAGGAGGAGAAACTAAAGGAGGCCAAGAAGAAGGAGGAGGAGAAACTAAAGGAGGCCAAGAAGAAAGAGGAGGCCAAGAAGAAGGAGGAGGAGAAACTAAAGGAGGCCAAGAAGAAGGAGGAGAAACTAAAGGAGGCCAAGAAGAAAGAGGAGAAGGAGAAGCCTGCTGTGAAGAAGGCCGACAAGGCGGAGGAGAAAGGACAGAAGGAGGCGAAAGGGACAACCGAGGAGCAGGTGAAAGCTCCCATCGCGGCGCCAGAGGCGGAGCTGAAGACGGAGCCTGAGATAGAACATCCAGCCGAGCAGAACTCCATCGACTGCACGGAGAACCAGGTGAGCGTCACACGGTTCAGATCTGAGCCCCGGTAGATGTCGCACGAAGTAGTGTTGGAGACACAGGAAACGTGAGGCTGGTAGGCAGGGTAGAAGGACAACGCTTTCTGTTGTGGTGACCTAAACACTTTGAGAGCTCATGCAAATATAAACCAATCAAACAAGAGAAGCAGCCCAGAGGGGCTACGATTGCTAATACTAGATTTGTATCACTATCCTCATCTTGCTTTATGTAATATCATATCATCTTCAAGCTACATTTGCATTCTTGTCTTCAGTTGGATTAACCCGTGCAACATGATGCTAGATATTAGGATGTTACGATCAGCAGTAGCCTACACCAGACCTTTGTTTGACCTGAGTATGATGCTGTGCTGTCTAGGTGGTGAAGGAGGAGGAGCAGGAGAACCAGGAGAATCCAGCGCCCGTCGTGAAGGAGGAGGAGGAACCAGACGCTAAGGAAGCAGAACCTGCAGTGGAAGGAGTGAAGGAGGAGAAAAAGGAGAAGAAAAAGGAGAAGGGGAAGAAGGAGAAGAAGGACAAGTCTGTAGAGGAGAAGAAATCCCAGAAAAAGGACAAGACTGCAGAAGAGAGCAAATCCCAGAAGGACCAGTCTCCAGCGGAGGAAGCCCAGAAGAAGACAGAGGAGGCCAGCATCTCTAGAAAACTAAAAAACATGCAGTGCAAAGTGATTCTGTTGGATGACGTCGAGTTTGAGTGTGAACTTGATGTAAGAAAAGTCAATTTCTTCTTTCATCCTTCGTATCTTTCTACTTTCTGTGTCTTAAATTCCGTTCTGAATGTATGGAGTTGCACAGATGTACTGATCCTGAATACTTACCAATCTTTCTCTTTGTGTCTGCCTGTCGTTGTGTATATGTCCTTCTCTCTCTCTGTCCTTTAGAAACATGCCAAAGGCCAGGAGTTGCTCACCAGAGTGTGTGACCACCTCAACCTGGTGGAGAAGGACTACTTTGGCCTGGCTAACTGGGAGACTCCCACCAACAAGGTAGTCCACCTGACAGCTGAACCACTGATAATGTCAGAAATGATGAAAAGCGTCCAAACTAACATTCACTCCAACCGTTCACCAGACCTGGCTGGACGCGGCCAAGGAGATCAGGAAGCACGTCTCTGGGGCCGTGTACGAGTTCACCTTCAGCGTCAAGTTCTACCCCCCAGACCCAGCGCAGCTCACCGAGGACATCACCAGGTGACTAGTACTAACTAATGCTGACCACCAGGTCCCTGAAAACAGATAACTAACTAGCTAATGAGGACCTCCAGGTCCCTGAACACACAACCCTCTGACTAGTACTAACTAATGATGACCTCCAGCACTAGGTAATGATGACCTCTAGTACTAGCTAATGATGACCTCTAGCACTAGCTAACGATGACCTCTAGTACTAGCTAATGAGGACCTCCTGGTCCCTGAAAACATAAGTCTGTGCTAGTACTAACTAATGATGACCTCCACGATTAGTACTAACTAATGTTGACCTTGACGATAAGTACTGACTACTAATGACGACCTCTAGTACTAGCTAATGATGACCTCCAAGATTAGTACTAACTAATGATGACCTCCACGATAAGTACTGACTAATGACGACCTCTAGTACTAGCTAATGATGATCACCAGGTCCCTGAACAGATAGCTCTGTGACTAGTACTAACTAATGATGACCTAGTACTAACTAATGAGGACCACCAGGTCCCTGAAAACATAACGCTCTGTGTCTAATTACTAATGATGACCTTGACGTTTAGTACTGACTAATAAGGAGCTCTAGTACTAACTAATGATGACCTAGTACTAACTAATGATGACTTCTCACTACTAAGCTAACCTTTGTGTTGTGATTCATGCAGCCGCTCTATAGTCCGGTGTTCTCAGGTTCGGGTTAGAGGTTGTAGAAGTTGTTTAGTGGCTGAAATATTACTGCACACAAAGCCAAGAGTTCACTCCCAGGTGCGTTCACTCCCAGGTGCGTTCACTAAGGCGCGGCACAAATCCATACAAAGTCAACGCAACAAAGGGAATAAAGACGGATTTTCTGCCGGAAAAAACTGTGGCGCAAATCGCAGAAAGCGCGGTGAAATAACCGTGATTCAACGTTGAAAATATCTGATTATTTCAAAGTTTGAGTATTTGAACTTTACTGCGAATTTCGCGTGATGCTTTGACAGCCTATCAGCGTTCACTCCCCGAACGCTGATGAACGCTACTAAGCTATTGCTATTACCACTACTACGCTATTACTACTACTACTACCACTACCACTACTACTACTACTACCACTATTACTACTACTACTACTATTACTAGCAGTGTTGGCAGATTGGTGACAGTTTCCAGCCCTTTAGCAATATAAATTAAATATAAACCGTTTTGAGTATTTGTATGAATTATGTAAATATGATAATAAGCATTATCTAATAATTATTGGGGCATAATAATTGATAATAATTATTAATGAAGGCTTGGCGAGCCACATGAGTCTCGCGCCTAGTTGTTCCCGGGTTAGGGTTAGCCTAGTGGTTCTCAGGTTATGGTTAGGGTTAGCCTAGTTCTCGGGTTAGGTTTAGCCTAGTGGTTCTCAGGTTAGGGTTAGGGTTAGCCTAGTTGTTCTCGGGTTAGGTTTAGCCTAGTGGTTCTGAGGTTTGGGTTAGGGTTAGCCTAGTGGTTCTCAGGTTAAGATTAGCCTCTGACTTGATAAAAGCTGCAAGTCTCACCACTGCGTGTTCTAAAGCCAGCGTCTCGTCCTCCTGAAGGCTCTACCTGTTAGCCTCGTGTTCTAAAGCCAGCGTCTCGTCCTCCTGAAGGCTCTACCTGTTAGCCTCGTGTTCTAAAGCCAGCGTCTCGTCCTCCTGAAGGCTCTACCTGTTAGCCTCGTGTTCTAAAGCCAGCGTCTCGTCCCCCTGAAGGCTCTACCTGTTAGCCTCGTGTTCTAAAGCCAGCGTCTCGTCCTCCTGAAGGCTCTACCTGTTAGCCTCGTGTTCTAAAGCCAGCGTCTCGTCCTCCTGAAGGCTCTACCTGTTAGCCTCGTGTTCTAAAGCCAGCGTCTCGTCCTCCTGAAGGCTCTACCTGTTAGCCTCGTGTTCTAAAGCCAGCGTCTCGTCCTCCTGAAGGCTCTACCTGTTAGCCTCGTGTTCTAAAGCCAGCGTCTCGTCCTCCTGAAGGCTCTACCTGTTAGCCTCGTGTTCTAAAGCCAGCGTCTCGTCCTCCTGAAGGCTCTACCTGTTAGCCTCGTGTTCTAAAGCCAGCGTCTCGTCCTCCTGAAGGCTCTACCTGTTAGCCTCGTGTTCTAAAGCCAGCGTCTCGTCCTCCTGAAGGCTCTACCTGTTAGCCTCGTGTTCTAAAGCCAGCGTCTCGTCCTCCTGAAGGCTCTACCTGTTAGCCTCGTGTTCTAAAGCCAGCGTCTCGTCCTCCTGAAGGCTCTACCTGTTAGCCTCGTGTTCTAAAGCCAGCGTCTCGTCCTCCTGAAGGCTCTACCTGTTAGCCTCGTGTTCTAAAGCCAGCGTCTCGTCCTCCTGAAGGCTCTACCTGTTAGCCTCGTGTTCTAAAGCCAGCGTCTCGTCCTCCTGAAGGCTCTACCTGTTAGCCTCGTGTTCTAAAGCCAGCGTCTCGTCCTCCTGAAGGCTCTACCTGTTAGCCTCGTGTTCTAAAGCCAGCGTCTCGTCCTCCTGAAGGCTCTACCTGTTAGCCTCGTGTTCTAAAGCCAGCGTCTCGTCCTCCTGAAGGCTCTACCTGTTAGCCTCGTGTTCTAAAGCCAGCGTCTCGTCCTCCTGAAGGCTCTACCTGTTAGCCTCGTGTTCTAAAGCCAGCGTCTCGTCCTCCTGAAGGCTCTACCTGTTAGCCTCGTGTTCTAAAGCCAGCGTGTGGTCCTCCTGAAGGCTCTACCTGTTAGCCTCGTGTTCTAAAGCCAGCGTGTGGTCCTCCTGAAGGCTCTACCTGTTAGCCTCGTGTTCTAAAGCCAGCGTCTCGTCCTCCTGAAGGCTCTACCTGTTAGCCTCGTGTTCTAAAGCCAGCGTGTGGTCCTCCTGAAGGCTCTACCTGTTAGCCTCGTGTTCTAAAGCCAGCGTCTCGTCCTCCTGAAGGCTCTACCTGTTAGCCTCGTGTTCTAAAGCCAGCGTCTCGTCCTCCTGAAGGTACTACCTGTGTCTCCAGCTGAGGAAGGACATCATGAGCGGCGTGCTGCCCTGCTCCTTCGTCACCCTCTCCCTGCTGGGCTCCTACGCCGCCCAGTCGGAGCTGGGGGAGTACGACCCGGAGCTCCACGGCCAGGACTACGTCAGGGAGCTCAGCCTGGCCCCAGGCCAGAGCCCCGAGCTGGAGGACAAGGTCATGGAGCTGCACCGCACCTACAGGTGAAGCCCGGCCGCAGGGGCGGCGCGGCGAGGGAGGGGATCCCTGACCGCGCTCTGGCTCTGCGAGATAAGAGCAGCCAGGCCTTTATCAGGCGCCACCGTAGTGTGTGTGTGTGTGTGTGTGTGTGTGTGTGTGTGTGTGTGTGTGTGTGTGTGTGTGTGTGTGTGTGTGTGTGTGTGTGTGTGTGTGTGTGTGTGTGTGTGTGTGTGTGTGTGTGACCACGATGGCTCAGGGAGACCTGCCGGGTTTCGACTCTGGGGTCTTTATCCTCCCCTCTCTGTGCCGTGCACCCCCAGGTCCATGAGTCCAGCTCAGGCAGACCTGCTGTTCCTGGAGAATGCCAAGAAGCTGTCCATGTACGGAGTAGACCTGCACCAAGCCAAGGTCTGGACCGGGGTTATGCAAGGAGTCGGATCTGCTGTTTAGAGTCACATACAGTTCACCAATCAAATGATTAAACGCCTGTAGTCGTGGTGCAAGTTCCCGAAGTAACTATTATGTTGGCAGAAATATATTATTTATAAAGCAATAATGTTATAATGAGTATGAGCATGTCTGCATAATAACAGAGACCTGCAATTCCAGTTTTTATACTGTTATAAGTTTGCTGCAAGGTTATCCTGTTACAATAAGGACCTCATAGCCATGACCCTCACCGCGGGTAACAGTGCCTCCTAGTGGCCAGTGGCCGGAACATGTTTAAAGTCAGAGCCAATGGCGTTGCGTTCAGCGCTGCACAAGTGAACGCTTGAAGGGAAACAAGCGATGCCAACTGTGTGTGTCTGACGTAGGACCTGGAGGGCGTCGACATCACGCTGGGGGTCTGCTCCGGGGGGCTGATGGTCTACAAAGATAAGCTGCGGATCAACCGTTTCCCCTGGCCCAAAGTGCTGAAGCTGTCCTACAAGCGCAGCAGCTTCTTCATTAAGATACGCCCGTCCGAGGTGAGCTCCAGCGTTCCTCCGCCGCTGTCCGTTTGACGGTACATTTTATTGTGCTTGTGTTGTTGCCGACTTTTATGTGTCTTTCTCAGGTTCCTTGAAAAATGTTGAGCTGTACGGTCGATTTTTAAACAACACACTGTACATGCTGAAACACAGCGTTAAATCGATTTGTGTTTCAGGATTTAACATACATGGATTTACGTCTACAATATTAAATTACGAATTTGACTATAACAACGCTTTAAAATGGAGATTCTCATTATTGAATCCGGTTCAATCTTAGGCTGTGTGTCATGCTATATCAGCCAGTAACAGCTCTTGTTTTGGTCCACAGCAAGAGCAGTATGAGAGCACCATAGGCTTCAAGCTGCCCAACTACAAGGCCTCCAAGAAGCTGTGGAAAGTGTCTGTGGAGCACCACACCTTCTTCAGGTAACCGGGCCTCTCTGTTTCCTGATCCCTGCTAATGGGATCCTGTCACTCAACCTCTTACCCTCATCAACGCTGTGATCTCTAAAGTAGTTCCCCCGGGGAAACCCCCACCGCCCAGCGTGTCGGTCCCGGGTTAGAGTAGTCAGGGCTTTGGTGGCAAGAGATTATTGGCTGGTAGTGGTGATGTCAAACACTAACTGTAAGCAGGGTCTTTACGGGTGTCGTGAGAATGGGGGCCACGGGGTATGTCAATCAGGGTTGAAGGGTTAATTGAGTTGTCAAGGCTGTAGTTAAAACATTTGGCGTTTTATCTGTTGTGATGTACAGTACTTAGCATTTTGTAGCATCTTATCCTAGCTATCTTTGTTGTATACAGGGAATGAGGTAACCTAGGGATTGTCAGTGTGGTTTAGATACCTGACGGGTTCTCTGCTGCAGTTTAGATACCTGACGGGTTCTCTGTTGTGGTTTTGATACCTGACGGGTTCTCTGCTGTGGTTTAGATACCTGACGGGTTCTCTGCTGTGGTTTAGATCCCTGACGGGTTCTCTGCTGTAGTTTAGATACCTGACAGGTTCTCTGCTGTGTCGGTTCTCTCAGGGTCTCCACCGTCGAGCCCCCCTCGTCCCGGCGCTTCCTGGTCCTGGGGTCCAAGTTCCGCTACAGCGGGCGCACCCAGGCCCAGAGCCGGCAGGCCAGCTCCATGATCGACCGGCCCGCCCCGCGCTTCACCCGCTCCGCCAGCAAGAGGCTCTCGCGGAACCTGGACGAAGGTACGCTCACGTTCTGCCGCGGGTCACAGGCAGCTGGGGGGGTGGGGGGGGGCAGGGTCAGGCTCTAGTTAACTCTTCCCACCGCCGCAGCTGGAGATGGGTCTCTCAGCCGCCCGCAGATCTGAGGTAGATGATTGGTTCCTGGTGCTGGAGTCCGACCGGCCACGCCCCTCTCCGGCACCATCAGGTACAGAGGAGCCGTGCGGGGAACCCTTCACGGCGTTGTCTTGTCTTGTCTCGGCTTACTGCGTTTCGTGTCCTTCCGCCTCACTAACAAACGGCCGTTTTTTTGCTTGGCGTAACATGACATGTTATATGCACACCAGGCATATTGTATGTGTGCGCTCTTCATTCCCCGTCTCCTTGACGACCAGCCAACGTCCTATGGTTCTGACCGGTTATGGTTGACTTCCCGCTTTGCCTGGCATTCTCCCGGGCTGCCCCGACCTCCCGCACACGATTGGTCACGGCTCCGTCATTGATGATATTTGTGATTTCATTGAATGGTCACATTGTGCTTCGTCACGGCTCTATCACCGTGTGCATCCGTTGCTTGTGGCTGCTTACATTCTGCCTCGCTATCCTGGACCTCAAGGGGTAAGTAACACATGAGTTCCACGCTTTTGGGATTCTTTGACGCATTTGTGACTCAGCCGTCTCCACATCTCCAATGACTCCAACACATCCACATCTCCAATGACTCCAACACATCAACATCTCAAATGACTCCAACACATCCACATCTCCAATGACTCCAACGCATCCACATCTCCAATGACTCCAACACATCCACGTCTCCAATGACTCCAACACATCCACGTCTCCAATGACTCCAACACATCCACATCTCCAATGACTCCAACGCATCCACATCTCCAATGACTCCAACACATCCACGTCTCCAATGACTCCAACACATCCACGTCTCCAATGACTCCAACACATCCACATCTCCAATGACTCCAACGCATCCACATCTCCAATGACTCCAACACATCCACATCTCCAATGACTCCAACACATCCACATCTCCAATGACTCCAACGCATCCACATCTCCAATGACTCCAACACATCCACATCTCAAATGACTCCAACACATCCACATCTCCAATGACTCCAACACATCCACATCTCCAATGACTCCAACACATCCACATCTCCCCAGCTTTCATGACTCCAACACATCCACATCTCCCATGACTCCCAACAGATTCACGTCTCCCCATCTTCCGCGCGTTGCACTAACATCAGAGTATTGGATGCTCAGCTATGTGCCGTGTACGTCTTGTCTTTCTAACATCGCTTTCATTACGTCGACCGCCATCTAATCGCGTTAAAGCTGTGATCTGTCCCTCAGCCGGCCTGCGGTCTGGCCGTACTCCGGTCCGGGCCTGGTCCGGTCAGTATGGCGCCACCTGGTGGCAGCCAGGCCAGAGGCAGGAAGACCTGTGGTTTCCGTTGCTTCGACGCCGTCCTTCTCTTCCCTTTATCCCGTCTGTTGAGGCCGTGAAGCAGCCAGGTATCAGACAATTCTCTTGCTATGTGACCATGTCTCCCCCTCTCTGCTTTTGATATGTGTTCGTTAGCCGCCAGTACGTTTCATGCTGGCCGATTCATGACCCCATCGCTATATAGTATTACATGTCTGACGAAAAAGGTATCACACAATTGTTTTTGTCAGTGTCCTCGGCCAGACTCGGCTATGCCAACAGGAGTTCTGTGGAAAGACTATTACAACCAGCGTTTAAACAGCGAGACGACTGGTACCAGTACTTCGACCCGAGTTTCACCATCAAGCAACAGGAAACGCGTCCATGTGAGTGGTTGGTTTTGTAAAACTGTGACCTGTTTGATGTGTGATCTCAACCTTATCCTCAGATGTTCTGTAAAGCCATACTCGTAACTTATGAAGCTCCTCTCCTACCTCTGCTTCCCCTAGCCTCCTCCCTGGCCTCCTCCATCACCTCCTCCCTAGCCCAGGCACGGTCTGAGGACGTGAAGGGGGGTGTTGTGAGAGACAGTGAGTTCATTGAGAGATGGCAGGAGGCCTTAGGCTTAGTGGACGAGCTGAGCGAAATGGAGGATTTGGAACACAGGTTGAGGGGGGTGAGGGATCTCGAAGACAGGCTTCAGGAAGTGGACGAGCTAGTGGAGAGGATCCAGGAAGTGATCGAGGAGGAGTTAGGGAGGGAGGAAGTGGAAAAGATGGCACAGGAAGAGGAAGTTCAACCAGAGAGATCACAGGTAGAGATGGAGTTGGCGGAGACGCTGGAGGTAGGCGAGGTTGACGAATTGGAAGATGAAATAAAACGGGTGTTTTTCGGGGAGAGGGAGGTTGAGGAGAGGTTTAAATCTGGGTCGTTAGACGACGACGTTCACGTCGTGGTGAGCCAGAGAAAGGTTAGGAAGACGGTCACTGTCGTCCAGGAAAGTTGGCAAGAACAAGCAGAGACAGAGTCAGCGTCAGAATCAGTGGAGCAGGAGACGCAAGGATTGAAAATTGAAAGAGACATCAGAACAACATCTGTGTTTGAGGAAAAGGGGTTCAAAGTACTTCTTCAGGAAGACGGGTTCAATAGACACCTTGAGGAAGAGGGGTTCAATAGACACCTTGAGGAAGAGGGGTTCAATAGACACCTTGAGGAAGAGGGGTTCAATATACCCCTTCAGGAAGAGGGGTTCAATAGACACCTTGAGGAAGAGGGGTTCAATAGACACCTGCAGGAAGAGGGGTTCAATATACCCCTTCAGGAAGAGGGGTTCAATAGACACCTTGAGGAAGAGGGGTTCAATAGACACCTGCAGGAAGAGGGGTTCAATATACCCCCACAGGAGGAGGGGTTCAATATACCCCCACAGAATGAGGGGTTCAATATACCCCCACAGAAAGAGGGGTTCAATATACCCCCACAGAAAGAGGGGTTCAATATACCCCCACAGAAAGAGGGGTTCAATATACCCCCACAGAAAGAGGGGTTCAATATACCCCCACAGAAAGAGGGGTTCAATATACCCCCACAGGAGGAGGGGTTCAATATCCCCCCCCAGGAATCACAGGTGGAGGATAATGATGTCTGGTTCCGGCTGTTTGACCGCTTACCTTACAAGGCTGTTTCCAAACCACAAGGTTTGTATCCTCTAAAACACTTATCTACTCTTATGACCGTCTCTAACTCCAGCTGAAGTCCATCAATAAGGAATGTGATATTCTTCCTCTTTATTTAAAAGCAGCCTCTACAGTACCAGCAGAAGAATACTTTACCTCCAAGAGTATCACAACAAAGGTTTTGGAGAGAAGGGAGGTCCTGGTTGATGAGATGAAAACCAGAGGACCACAGGTCCTGGTTGATGAGTTGAGCCCTGCAGGAACACAGGTCCTGGTTGATGAGTTGAGCCCTGCAGGAACACAGGTCCTGGTTGATGAGATGAGCCCTGCAGGAACACAGGTCCTGGTTGATGAGTTGAGCCCTGCAGGAACACAGGTCCTGGTTGATGAGTTGAGCCCTGCAGGAACACAGGTCCTGGTTGATGAGATGAGCACCAGAGCACCACAGGTCCTGGTTGATGAGATGAGCACCAGAGGAGCAGAGGTCTCTGGGGGCTGGGAGGATGTTTGGTTTATCTTGCTGGACGTCATTCCCAGAGGAACCCCGTTTGTCCCGCCAGGTATTTCTAAACTCAACTCGAGATCTTCCCCATCATGATTAGCTGGCTACCTCTCTATTGCACGTTTAGGTGATTTGTGACATGTTGTCTCTCAGGAGTTGAGTCTCATCTCGGGAATGTGTTTGCATTAGTGACCTCTGTGGCCAGCGACCAGGAGCCGGCAAAACAGAGTTATTCCCCAGAGATGATTCAAAGCCCAGCAGTTGAGGACGAGAGGGAGGTGATGATAGAGGAGGAACGTCTTGCACCGGAAGAGACGAGGGGCTCACCCGAGATACTAGAGGTTCTGGAGAGGGTTACAGACGACTGGTTTGTGCTGTTCCAGGTCACCCCAAGAAAAACGACCTATGTGTCACCAGGTACTGCTGAGATCCTTTGCTTTGCTTCAGCGCCCATGCGGTTATTTTGGCGCTCACCTATGGTGTTGCTGGGATTGTGTTTGCAGTAGCTACCGCTGTGGAGCGCGACCAGAAGGCTGTGGAACTGAGTTATCCAACGGAGACTGCAGGTCCAACCGTTGAGGACCAAAGGCAGGTGGTGGTAAATGAGACCATTCTCCAACAGCAGGAGACGGCAGGCTCACAAACCACCCCAGCGCCAGTGTCTGTGGCGGAGAGGGTTGAGGATGACTGGTTTGTGCTGTTCAACCGTGTCCCAAGAAAAACCACCTACGTAACCCCAGGTAATGCTAGGGCAGCTGGTTGTGCTTCAGATCATGATTAGCTGGCTACCTCTCTATTGCACGTTTAGGTGATTTGTGACATGTTGTCTCTCAGGAGTTGTGTCTCATCTCGGGAATGTGTTTGCATTAGTGACCTCTGTGGCCAGCGACCAGGAGCCGGCAAAACAGAGTTATTCCTCAGAGATGATTCAAAGTCCAGCAGTTGAGGACGAGAGCGAGGTGATGGTAGAGGAGGAACGTCTTGCACCGGAAGAGACGAGGGGCTCACCCGAGATACTAGAGGTTCTGGAGAGGGTTGCAGACGACTGGTTTTTGCTGTTCGAGGTCATCCCAAGAAAAACGACCTATGTGTCACCAGGTACTGCTGAGATCCTTTGCTTTGCTTCAGCGCACAGCAAAAATCATGAGCACTTCTTCCTAAATGGCTTCATACCTTGTGGGACTGTGTTACGTGTTGTCTGTGAAGAGTTGCATCTTTTGTTGTCAGCTGCAGCTGATGAAGCGAGTGTACGTGAGATTCCAAAAACGACAGCCATGACACTGATTGAGAAGACAACAACTGATGAAAGGGAGGAGATAACTGGAGCAATTGTGCAAAAAATAGAGATGGAAAACATGTTCAAGTATGGAACTGAAACACAGCCAGCCCTGCTCCTTAAAGACGGAGAAGATGACTGGTTTGTCTTACTGGATGTTGGCTCTAGAGCGCCATCTGCTGTGCCACCAGGTATTGCACTTTTCCCATTTGACTTGCATCTTAGTCCGTTTGATGTATATATGCTTTATACATACTCCGTTCCATGGTCAAACGTCTCAGGATCTCCCGTGTTTCTCCCAGTGGCCCTGAAGGACCTATCTAGAAGAGTCACTACTGTGGCTGCAGTGGAAACCATTGAGTCTGTGGACCGAGTCCGTTGGACTTCTTCAACTGTGGTCACAGTTGAAGAAGTCCTCCAGAAACAGGAGGAGAGGCCTCCCAGACGGTCCTTTCCAGAGCAGGCAGTCCCAACGAGGGAGCCAGACGATTGGTTTGTGCTGTTGGATGTTGTTCCCAGAGAGGTGACCTATATAGCTCCAGGTACCGCCACAGTTTATCCCTCGTCTTAACAGACATTCAAGACAACAGTTAACATATAGCTAACCACCTAAAGACACTGGTTTTAATGCTGAACCTCTTCTCTAGCAGCGCCCAGTACCGTTTACCCAGAGGTCTCTGTACCTCTCCAAATCGTCACAGAAGAAGCTGAGCTTACGCCACAGCTGGAAGACATTCCCAGGAAGAGGGGTACCCAGCTGGAAGACATTCCCAGGAAGAGGGGTACCCAGCTGGAAGACATTCTCCAGCTGTCGGCTCAGCCTCCACCTGAGAGAGACGACAGCTGGTTTGTGTTGTTCGACGCTGTCCTCATCCAACCAGGTGCTCTTTTACACTGCGTTTATGTTTCAACCAGCTAGCCGAATTGGTGTCAGTGGTTTTATATCTTAATGGACTTAAGTCTGCTTTCTAGTCACACGCTGCTTGTGCTTAATGTTCCCCCTCACTCCCTCGCCAGTGACACGTCCTCTGGTGTCTAGCCAGAGCTCTGGGGTAGAGGGTAGGACCACTGGGACGTTGCAGAAGGTGATAATTGTGGAGGAGAGAAGGCGAGAGGAGACAAGTCTGTCTGATGTCCAAGTGACACGCTACCCCTCAGAGAGGAAGGGAGGAGATGAGTGGTTCAGCCTATTCGATGCTTCCCGAGGTACTGTTCATTAATCACATCTATCTTCCATAAAGAAGACCTGTTTCTCCATCAAACACTCGTATATTAAACACATCTGACATAGCAACACGGTTTCCATCGGGGTGTAACACCTTTTGATTGGACTGTATGGATAAGACTATTAACACTCAATTATTAACCTTTCTGAGAGGTGATGGGCACGGTTTCCCTGTTGTTTTCCAGTTTCCCCGGTAACAAGAGTGGCCGAAGTTCAGGGGCCCATGGCAGGGACAGCTCTGAGGGGCCCTAGACAGGAGGAGAGGGCCGTAGTGATGGAGAAGAAGACCGTAGTGACGGAGGAGAGGGTGGTGGTGATGGAGGAGAGACGTCCCCAGGAGCCCACTGAGTCAGAGAGCGAGTATGGAGTTGTCTGGCACATGCTGTTCGGAAGGGTTGGGGAACCAAGTAGAAAGATGCCGACAGGTACCTCATCGTATCATGTCAGCATGTTCCTCAAGTGTTTTGTGGCTGGTAGCATCTTAGATGGATCGTTTATCTTTGTGTCTGCGTCCCCGCAGTGGAGCGTGTCAGGGTGTCCCCCAAGGAGAGAGCCTCTGAGGGGGTTCCTGCGGTAGAGCAGACTCCCTCCAGAGGTTCTGCAGTGAGGCAGATATGGCAGCAGGAAGCTGTTCCTCAGCCGGGGAATGAGGTAGAAGACTATTGGTTCGGTCTTCTGGACGTGGCGCCTAAGAAACCAGGTACCCTCACACCACGGTCCTCATGTCCGTGAGCTCGATGTGATTCATTTTGATTGCTGAGTTTCTTCTCGACGTTATGCAGAACGATGTAAATCCTAATAACACCTTTGTGATCTGTCTCAGTGGCCACGGCCCCGCAGGTCCGGTTCTATCCAGACGTACGGCCTGCTGCCAAGGCAACGCTGGCACCGGCGGTCCCAGCACTCCAACCTCGCTTCGGGAAGAGGATCCTGGCAGAGAGGCTCCCAGCAGCGCAGCTCAGAGAGGCTGTGGACGATTGGTTTGTTCTGCTGGACGCTGTCCGCACAGAGTCAGGTATTGTAGCCGGCGTTTTCATTTTCCCTTCAGGCTGAAATGCACGCGCTTGCTTACACTCTACAGCCTGGCGCAAAAACCCCACTAATACAGAACCGAGCCATCGCTCCTCATGAGAGGACAGACCCACCGGTGCATGTCCACCACCACCCCGGAGCTTCAAACGTCTGCCTATCGGAGGCGTTTCGTTTTCCTTTCTCCGCCTTAACGCTTTGCGGCCCGAGGACTAAGTCTGCTTTGACGCCCCGATCTCGATGGGTGGAAGCACGGCCCCAAAACAACGCTTTGGCTTACAATCCTCTTCATGGACAGACCGCATTCTTTTTTACCGTGTGACGGCTGTTCGGGGCCACACTGGACACAGGTAGGTATGGTACGGTGTGCAGCAAGGCTTGCTTCTAACCCTTATCAAGGTGTGTCCGTGAGGCGGCTGTTGGAGGCAACACTGGACAGGTAGGTAGGGTAGGGTGTGTAGCTGCTAACCCCTCACCCAGGTGTGGTATCTCCTCCTCGGTACCGACGCCCTCCTCTCCCTGCACTCGCCCGGCCTGATGTTCGTCACCCCTGCCCCCGCTCTCACCCATCCCGTGCTCACCGTGGGGTCTCCTCTCTCCCCAGTGGCGGCGGTGGGCTCCCACCGGGGGGTGCGTCCCGTCAGCGCCCCGGTCTTCTCCCAGGCCGCCCTGGCGGAGGCGGGGCTGCCGCTGTTCCCCCTGGACCTGCCCCAGACCTCCACCCCGCTGCGGAGCGCCCGCCAAGAGGAGCGCCGGCTGGAGGTCACCATGGAGGCGGCGGAGCCCGCCAAGGGCGAGGCCGGCACCGAGGACAAGGTAACGTGACCCCCGCTCCCTCTGGTGTTGTGTATCGGTCAGCTGGACTGTAGAACCTCTGAACGCTGACGGCCTTTAATCCGGGTTCATTAAGAGTCTTCTCACTCAGTAAATGATTATTGAAATGGATATGTAAATGTAGAGGAGCTATGGGTCTTAGCCAGAGTGTAAAACCCATGGCTCCCAGTGGGCTGATACCAGGGAGGACTAGCCTCCAGACCAGCCTCTGGTACCAGAGAGGTGGAGGGTCCACATGGACCACCTCCATCAATGAAGCGTTCTGTGTCAGGTTATTCCATGAGCCCACTGGACTCGTTCTCAGTGTTTTCCCGTGGAAACGGTGGAGGGCGTTGTAGTGGAAAATGCTAACGTGGTCTTGTCCTTCTGTTGCTCTCCCCCGGGTCCAGTCTGAGGAGGCCACCTCGGAGCCGGTGCGACTGCGCAAGGTCAGGCTCTCAGCCAGAGTGAACCCCCATGCCATAAACCATCACCACCATGTCTAACCGGCCATTAGTGAACCCCCAAACCATAAACCATCACCACCACGTCTTTACCGGCCATTAGTGGACCCCTCATACCATAAACCAGGGGTCGGCAACTGGCGGTCCTCGGGCCATAACTGGCCCGCGGACCGCCAGTTGCCGACCCCTGCCATAAACCATCATCACCATATCTTCACCGGCCATTAGTGGACCCCTCATACCATAAACCATCAGCACCACGTCTTCACAAGCCATTAGTGAACCACTCATGGCGCACTCAGCAGTGACACATTTTCCTTTCCTTCGTTCATACTGTTGGCAGGACCTTCATGTCTCCTTCAAGACATGAGAGGACCGGACATTATGCATGATGTAAAGACGTACATGACTCAGTTGGACATACATGTTTCTCATTTATAAAACCAATTCATTGAGTCGAAAAAGAAACCTGAAAACTAATGAGGTGTTTTTGTTCCATACATTTTCCTGAAGTTGGGTATGCTAACTTATATAGTTTCCACCTTTATACTAATCTTAGTCCAGCTCCTCTCTCCTAGTTGTGTTTGCTCATCATGTCTGGAACTCTGTGCCTGTGTCCTCTCTCTATGAGTCAACGTCCTCCCCCTTGCAGACAGCAGCCTGCTCAGAGGGACTCAGAGTGCACGTCCACTGGGCGGCAGTCACAGCTGTCACCCCCGGAAACGAATACCAACAAAAACCAACACGTTTTTCCTTTGTTCTTTTATGTTTCACAGAGAAGAGCTAAGAGAATTGAGGGAGACTCGATTTATATCAGACATAGCCTCTTAATGTTGGAGGTTGGTATCAGGACGTCCCGTCGCCGACCGCTTCGCTCATTGGCTCTTTGGTGCTCTGTGTTCACGCTTTAGCGCTTCCTGTCGTCACGCCTTCACACTTCCTGTTCTGAACTGGGTCACCTATCTGACCTTCAGGTCACATGCGCTATGATTTCCTTTCCCCTTTTTATGTGTACTTCCTCTTGTGACACTAACAGTTCCATATGGAAACGGTTCAATGCCGCGCGGGCGGTTATTACCGCGGCGTCAGGGAGCATGAATCAATGCTTTCACATTTTAATCACATGAAATCATGAATTTAATTAAAATAAATCATGAATTAAATCATAATTGATGACAGCGGTCGAAACGTCTGCAAAATGTCCCTTTTGACCGAATATTAATTGGTAATTAACCCTGGAGATGATTCCTTCAGTGATTAACGATGTGGCGGCCGATCTTGGCTCTGAGGGGAGTTCCATGCCACCGAGGGCTGTTTCCTGTTAGATGTGGCGCTCCTTCTGCTTTCGCTTTGGGTTCATCCGGGTTGTGTTGTTGTGACCGCTGACAACCGCTCTCGGCTTTGTGGGTTTTGATGTGCTCTTTGTGTGCTAAACCACCGCCATCCAATTCAATCCATTGAATATGATGCTAGTGTATGTTCCAGACAGTAGGCCCTGCTCTGGCACAAGGCATAATCATTTGTGGAGTAATGTCATCTGATTAGTGGACAAACCAAACCAGACATCCAGTTGCAACCAGCATTACTGAATTACTTACCCTCTATTAGTATCTTCTATAAATTTGGATTCATAATCTCTGAATCTATGAATGAAGGAAAATCAAGGATGGAAACGAAGGGCACTCTGGTATGTGCTAGCCGAGATTGATGTAACCAAATTAAAACCTAGACAACACAAATACTAAACGCTTAAAAGCGCTTCTAACTAACACACAAACTCATACTTCAATTTGACCCCATCTCACATTCACCCCTCTCTCTCTCTCTCTCTCTCTCTCTCTCTCTCTCTCTCTCTCTCTCTCTCTCTCTCTCTCTCATCTCCTCTCTCTCTCTCTCTCTCTCTCTCTCTCTCTCTCTCTCTCTCTCTCTCATCCTCTCCTCTCTCTCTCTCTCTCTCTCTCCCGCCCTCCCTCTCTCCCCCTCCCTCTCCCTCCCTCACTGCCTCTCCCTCCCTCACTGCCTCCCTCTCTCCCCTTCCCTCCCTCTCTCTTCCTCCCTCACTGCCTCTCCCTCCCTCCCTCCCTCCCTCCCTCCCTCTCTCCCTCTCCCTCCCTCACTGCCTCTCCCTCCCTCCCTCTCTCCCCTTCCCTCCCTCACTGCCTCTACCTCCCTCCCTCCCTCTCTCCCCTCCCTCTCCCTCCCTCCCTCCCTCTCTCCCCTTCCTCCCTCTCTCCCCTTCCCTCCCTCACTGCCTCTACCTCCCTCCCTCCCTCTCTCCCCTTCCCTCCCTCTCCCTCCCTCCCTCCCTCCCCTTCCCTCCCTCTCTCCCCTTCCCTCCCTCACTGCCTCTACCTCCCTCCCTCCCTCTCTCCCCTTCCCTCCCTCTCCCTCCCTCCCCTTCCCTCCCTCTCTCCCCTTCCCTCCCTCTCCCTCCCTCCCTCCCTCCCTCTTCCTCCCTCACTGACTCTCCCTCTCTCCCCCAGGAGCTGGAGAAGCCCCAGGCGGAGCTCCTCCGTCACCACGCCAGTGTCAGTGAGCTGAAGAGGAACTTCATGCAGGCGGTGCCCGACTCGCGGCCCAGCGAGTGGGACAAGCGCCTCTCCACACACTCCCCCTTCCGCACCGCGGGGGCCAACGGGGGCCCCGGCACCGACGGGGTGAGTCCGGCGACACCTTTCATCATGTTCCATGTTGGTGACTGTGGGGGGGGCATGACATCTTCTTCTTTATGAAATCACTGCTATGACGTGACCCAGTCCTCCAACAACATCATCTGCATCCAGCAGAGGATGGTGGCATCTGTTACCTCTAGGGGAGGTTCTGGTCCCATCCCTCTAGGAGGTTCTGGTTCCATCCCTCTAGTGGAGGTTCTGGTTCCATCCCTCTAGTGGAGGTTCTGGTTCCATCCCTCTAGGAGGTTCTGGTTCCATCCCTCTAGGGGAGGTTCTGGTTCCATCCCTCTAGGGGAGGTTCTGGTTCCATCCCTCTAGGAGGTTCTGGTTCCATCCCTCTAGTGGAGGTTCTGATTCCATCCCTCTAGGAGGTTCTGGTTCCATCCCTCTAGTGGAGGTTCTGGTTCCATCCCTCTAGGAGGTTCTGGTTCCATCCCTCTAGGAGGTTCTGGTTCCATCCCTCTAGGGGAGGTTCTGGTTCCATCCCTCTAGGGGAGGTTCTGGTTCCATCCCTCTAGGAGGTTCTGGTTCCATCCCTCTAGTGGAGGTTCTGATTCCATCCCTCTAGGAGGTTCTGGTTCCATCCCTCTAGTGGAGGTTCTGGTTCCATCCCTCTAGGAGGTTCTGGTTCCATCCCTCTAGGAGGTTCTGGTTCCATCCCTCTAGGGGAGGTTCTGGTTCCATCCCTCTAGTGGAGGTTCTGGTTCCATCCCTCTAGTGGAGGTTCTGGTCCCATCCCTCTAGGAGGTTCTGGTTCCATCCCTCTAGTGGAGGTTCTGGTTCCATCCCTCTGGGAGGTTCTGGTTCCATCCCTCTAGTGGAGGTTCTGGTTCCATCCCTCTAGGAGGTTCTGGTTCCATCCCTCTAGGAGGTTCTGGTTCCATCCCTCTGGGAGGTTCTGGTTCCATCCCTCCAGGGGAGGTTCTGTGTTCAAGTCTCTATGGAAGCTCTGGTTGCATGTCTCTCTGGGAGGTTCTAGTTCGATAACGGAGGTCCTGGTTCCATTACTACTTTTCTTCCTGACTATTTATCCCCCTCACTAGTTGTATTGACTAGCTATCCTCCTGACTAGTTATCCTGACTGGTAATCTACCCTTGAATTTCCTAAAGAGCCATCAGACACAATAGAGTTGATATCTGTTTCACCTCAACACTTTCCAATTTCATGTTTCCACATCCCTTTATTCCTCCTCCCCATCTGCCTCTCCTCCTCCCCCTCCTTCTCCCCATCTCTCCATCTCTCTCTCTCTCCCATTCCCTCTCCTCCACCCTCCTCTCTCTGTCTCTCCTCCTCCCCCCCTGGCCCTCAGTTTGTCACCCGTCTCCCCCGCGGCCCCCTCCTAGACTTCTACTCCAAACGCAGCTGAGCGACCGCCGGGCGGGCTGTCACCCGACCACCTAGCCTTCTCCTCCTCCTCCTCTTCCTCCTGCTTCTCTACATCCTTCTGCTTCAACTCCACCGCTGCATTCTTCCTTGTCTCACTCCTCCGCCGCTCTTCAGACGGGGTCGACACCCTCGCTCCACCCTGCTTCTCACCGGCCTCCATTTCTCCTCGCTCCTTGTCGCGTATATCTTCCAGAGACTGAGTAAGACCGCACGTTACTATGAAGTCGTCCCAGCTCGCCCTGCCCGCTCCATCACTGCGTCACAGCGGGGTCCTCAGAGAGACGCCACCATGCGGACAGCCGGAGCCCGCTTCTCGCTAGGAAGGAAGTGGGGATTCCCAGGACTAGAGGGTTGGAAATCACACGGGGATCGGAATACCGAGTATACTCATCTTAGGGAAACTCTCATCTTACTTACGGACGTTTTGAATCCTTTTTAGTCGTGATGTTTAGTGTACTGGCTGTGGTTGTATCTCAGGCCTTTTTCAATCTTGAGGCAGCTTCTCTGTTGGGATGGATTTCAGAAATAGAAATGGTCTGATGTTGCATGATGGATGAAAATAATTAAAAGTATTCCATATATGTTAAAGATGCTATTGTTTGCTTGATCTCAAGGGACCCGGGGTTTGTTGTTTAGAAGTTGCCCTTGCTTTCATCAAACTTATTTTATCGATCCGTAAATTAAATTTGGATCCTGTGTGGGGCTCTTGGGTGGAGACCTAGTGGGGGGAGAAGGTGGAAGGTCCTTCAGAACGCTGTGGGACACTATCTGGGTTCTCCAGCCCTCCTGGTCCCCAGCTGGTCCTCAGATGGTCCTCAGCTGGTCCCCCTGGTCCCCAGCTGGTCCTCAGGTACCTCAGCTGGTCCTCAGGTACCTCAGCTGGTCCTCAGCTGGTCCTCAGCTGGTCCCCAGCTGGTCCTCAGCTGGTCCCCAGCTGGTCCCCAGCTGGTCCTCAGGTACCTCAGCTGGTCCCCCTGGTCCCCAGCTGGTCCTCAGGTACCTCAGCTGGTCCTCAGGTACCTCAGCTGGTCCTCATCTGGTCCTCAGCTGGTCCTCAGCTGGTCCTCAGCTGGTCCCCAGCTGATCCCCAGCTGGTCCCCAGCTGGTCCTCAGCTGGTCCTCAGGTACCTCAGCTGGTCCTCAGCTGGTCCCCAGCTGGCCCTCAGCTGGTCCTCAGCTGGTCCCCAGCTGGCCCTCAGCTGGTCCTCAGGTACCTCAGCTGGTCCTCAGCTGGTCCTCAGGTACCTCAGTCAGTCCCAGTCCCTCCTGCATGGCCTGATTATGACCCCCCTGGACCTGAGTCCTGCTGGTTTCTACTGCATGGGCCCCCCCTGACCCCCCTGACCCCCTGACCCCCTGATGCTAACCTGGACCTGGGTCCCCCCCCCCCCCTCAGAGGGAGATGTGTTCCCAGCATGGGTCCTCTGAAGGTGCTCCTCTGTGTCTGATGGTCTCTAGTGCTGGTCTCTAGTGGTGGTGCTGGTCTCTAGTGCTGGTCTCTAGTGCTGGTCTCTCTCTAGTGGTGGTGGTGGTCTCTAGTGCTGGTCTCTACTCTGTTACCGTGACTACAGTCCATCACTAGAGTAGGTGCTGCTGGGGGGGCAGGAAGGTCTCCCCTCCCCACGGCCTCCACCCCCACACCCCCACCACACCCCCACCCCCACCCTTTGTCACCCCCACCTCCACCCCCACCCTCCGTCACCCCCACCCACCAACCACAACTCCACCCCCAGGGGCCCGTCACCCCCACCCTCCAACCACACCTCCACCCCCACCCTCCGTCACCTCCACCCCCAGGGGCCCGTCACCCCCACCCACCAACCACAACTCCACCCCTAGGGGCCCGTCACCCCCACCCTCCGTCACCTCCACCCCCAGGGGCCCGTCACCCCCACCCACCAACCACACCTCCACCCCCACCCTCCGTCACCTCCACCCCCAGGGGCCTGTCACCCCCACCCACCAACCACAACTCCACCCCCACCCTCCATCACCCCCACCCCCCAACCACACCTCCACCCCCAGGGGCCCCCCAACCCCCCCCTCAGACCAACCCTCCACCCCCAGGGGTCCGTCATCCCCACCCAGACTGTCATCTGGCACAGGTAGCGCCCTCCCACCAGTCCCCTGGTCCTGGTCCTGGTCCAGTCCTGTCCCCTGGTCCTGTCCTGTCCCCTGGTCCTGTCCCCTGATCCTGTCCCCTGGTCCTGGTCCAGTCCTGTCCCCTGGTCCTGGTCCTGGTCCTGTCCCCTGGTCCTGGTCCAGTCCCCTGGTCCTGTCCCCTGATCCTGTCCCCTGGTCCTGGTCCAGTCCTGTCCCCTGGTCCAGTCCCCTGGTCCTGTCCCCTGGTCCTGTCCCCTGGTCCTGTCCCCTGGTCCAGTCCCTGGTCCTGTCCCCTGGTCCTGTCCCCTGGTCCTGGTCCTGTCCCCTGGTCCTGGTCCTGGTCCACCATGGTTGGGGGTCTAGCTGTGGAGCTAGCCTCCCTTGGGGGCTAGCTGTGGAGCTAGCCGTCCTGGGGGGCTGTGGTGGGGGTCCAGCCGTCCTGGGGGGCTGTGGTGGGGGTCTAGCCGTCCTGGGGGGCTGTGGTGGGGGTCTCAGCAGCAGCAGTGCCCTCCCTGCCAGACAGCCGCTGAGCCGCGTGCGTTCTGCTGATGTTTCAGATCACCAGCGACGGCTCGGACGGAGACAAAGAAAGCAGCACCACCTTCTCCTCAGAGGGCGGAGTCACCACGACCACCACCCACATCTCAAAGGTCTGCTCTCCCTCCCCCCGTCTTTAATGATGGAGCTGCCTCCGTCTTTAATGATGATGGAGATACCTCCGTCTTTATTGATGATGTAGCTACCTCCGTCTTTATTGATGATGGAGCTACCTCCGTCTTTATTGATGATGTAGCTACCTCCGTCTTTATTGATGATGGAGCTACCTCCGTCTTTAATGATGGAGCTACCTCCGTCTTTATTGATGATGGAGCTACCTCCGTCTTTATTGATGATGGAGCTACCTCCGTCTTTATTGATGATGTAGCTACCTCCGTCTTTAATGATGGAGCTACCTCCGTCTTTATTGATGATGTAGCTACCTCCGTCTTTATTGATGATGGAGCCACCTCCGTCTTTATTGATGATGGAGCCACCTCCGTCTTTATTGATGATGGAGCCACCTCCGTCTTTATTGATGATGTAGCTACCTCCGTCTTTATTGATGATGGAGCTACCTCCGTCTTTATTGATGATGTAGCTACCTCCGTCTTTATTGATGATGTAGCTACCTCCGTCTTTATTGATGATGTAGCCACCTCCGTCTTTATTGATGATGTAGCCACCTCCGTCTTTATTGATGATGGAGCTACCTCCGTCTTTATTGATGATGTAGCTACCTCCGTCTTTATTGATGATGTAGCCACCTCCGTCTTTATTGATGATGGAGCTACCTCCGTCTTTATTGATGATGTAGCTACCTCCGTCTTTATTGATGATGGAGCTACCTCCGTCTTTATTGATGATGGAGCTACCTCCGTCTTTATTGATGATGTAGCTACCTCCGTCTTTATTGATGATGTAGCTACCTCCGTCTTTATTGATGATGGAGCTACCTCCGTCTTTATTGATGATGTAGCTACCTCCGTCTTTATTGATGATGTAGCTACCTCCGTCTTTATTGATGATGTAGCTACCTCCGTCTTTATTGATGATGGAGATACCTCCGTCTTTATTGATGATGTAGCCACCTCCGTCTTTATTGATGATGGAGATACCTCCGTCTTTATTGATGATGTAGCCACCTCCGTCTTTATTGATGATGGAGATACCTCCGTCTTTATTGATGATGGAGCTACCTCCGTCTTTAATGATGGAGCTACCTCCGTCTTTATTGATGATGGAGCTACCGCCGTCTTTATTGATGATGGAGCAACCTCCGTCTTTATTGATGATGGAGCCACCTCCGTCTTTATTGATGATGGAGCCACCTCCGTCTTTATTGATGATGTAGCTACCTCCGTCTTTATTGATGATGGAGCTACCTCCGTCTTTATTGATGATGGAGCTACCTCCGTCTTTATTGATGATGGAGCTACCTCCGTCTTTATTGATGATGGAGCTACCTCCGTCTTTATTGATGATGTAGCTACCTCCGTCTTTATTGATGATGGAGCTACCTCCGTCTTTATTGATGATGTAGCTACCTCCGTCTTTATTGATGATGTAGCTACCTCCGTCTTTATTGATGATGTAGCTACCTCCGTCTTTATTGATGATGGAGATACCTCCGTCTTTATTGATGATGTAGCCACCTCCGTCTTTATTGATGATGGAGATACCTCCGTCTTTATTGATGATGTAGCCACCTCCGTCTTTATTGATGATGGAGCTACCTCCGTCTTTATTGATGATGGAGCTACCTCCGTCTTTAATGATGATGTAGCTACCTCCGTCTTTATTGATGATGTAGCCACCTCCGTCTTTATTGATGATGGAGCCACCTCCGTCTTTATTGATGATGTAGCAACCTCCGTATTTATTGATGATGGAGCTACCTCCGTCTTTATTGATGATGGAGCTACCTCCGTCTTTATTGATGATGTAGCTACCTCCGTCTTTATTGATGATGTAGCTACCTCCGTCTTTATTGATGATGTAGCTACCTCCGTCTTTATTGATGATGTAGCCACCTCCGTCTTTATTGATGATGGAGCTACCTCCGTCTTTAATGATGATGTAGCAACCTCCGTCTTTATTGATGATGTAGCTACCTCTGTCTTTATTGATGATGTAGCCACCTCTGTCTTTATTGATGATGTAGCTACCTCCGTCTTTATTGATGATGTAGCTAGCTCTGACTATATTGATAGTGTACATACCTCCGTCTTTATTTTGCATGTCTTTATTGATAATGTAGCTAACATTTGTCTTTGGTCAGGTGGTGAAAAGTGGATCCACAGAGACTCGCGTCGAGAAGAGAATCGTCATCAGTGCAGAATCTGAAGTTGAGGAGGTTAGAATCCTATGAGGATCTTGATCTGACTGCTCAGTAATAATGCAGTAGAGAGTTGTTCTTGATCTAAGACGGATGTTGTTGTTTATTGTGTTTGTTGCAGGGAAACGATGGAACATCGATGTAGGCTGTGAACCGTCTTCCTCAGTTCTGTCCAGCCCACATGTTGGTGCTCACAACCCCTCAGCCAATCAGACCACAGTCACCTGACCACTCACCCCCAATCAGACACAGCTAGCGTTCCGTCTCCTTAACGTGTGCACCTAACACCAGCTGGCTTAGTAGATACGTCTTTGTAGATAATTCCTTCATGGAAATTCAAGTGAAGCTTCCAAACATTGCTTTTGCTTTTTTAACAAATGCTTATTCTCACATGGTGTTCAAAACAGACACACAAATTATACACGTTCTATTTGGCAAATTAATAAGAATTTTTCTATTTTATTTTTTATGGGTTTATTAATTCCCCCCTTCAAATATTTTTCTTTTCCTTTTAAATTGTACCCAGGTATTATTTTTTATTATTGTGGCCTACGCGGATTTTGTAACATTGAACAATGAAACCCTTGTTTGCTCAGACTTCTTCAATATTTAATATACCTCACTAAATACAACAATGACGTTATGTGCTAAATTTGGAAAGCTTATTTCTCAGGTAAACAAAACTCAAAACATATTTCTCCTACATGTAGCCAACTTTCAGTAGCTTACCCATTATTGTAAAGTTTGAAATCAAAATTTTTAAATATATTTTAAAATATTTGTATTTTATAGAATTAATACTTTTGTAGCGTTTGTATAAAATGGGCGTTTGTACGTTATGCATACAATCTGCTTATTCAGTTCTAGGTTAAAAAAAATGTACTTACAAGTTGCTTTTATTTAATAAGGGACCATATCCATAATATTCTTCATGTGCACTACTGAATATGTCCACTAGTTTCAAACTGTCCTGAGCTGTTAGCCACCCTGTGCACTACTGAATATTTCAAACTGAACGATGTCACACTTCCACCGCTTCTCCATTGACCTTCATCATTCTTCATGTTCATCATCAATTCCCAATATTTGACAACGTTTGGTCTGCGAATCTCAGGTTTTAATATTGTTTGTGTGACTACAGACCTCGTAGTGATTGTATAAGGAATGTTCACATGTTTATATCCATCCATGACAACCTCAACCGTCTCCAGCAAGTCGAGGTTGAGTGATGTGAAGCTTGATTTCCACGGAAACCACGCAACCAGTGGGGGGTGAAGGCAGCTCTTCTGTCACGGACGGGGGGGGATGGGGGGGGCATTGGTCGGTCTTTTGTGCATGTTCTGCTACACAGTAATTTATTTGTAAAGTAGACACTTTAATGTGGTTTGTCCTGTGAGTTTTCTAAACACAAGTCTGTCTGCAGGCTCCTTCCAAGATATGTCACATTGATGATTTTTTGCGTTTTTATCGACAAAGTTTTGCAAAGAAGTTTGACTGCACCTAGAGTAGGATATTCTCACTCGCTTTACGCCGCAACGCTTCTACCGAGGGTAGAACTCACTCGCTGTGTCCCACTCTTCTCCAGACGAAGAGCACGCCTACAGTGGAAGCCTTTTGAGATAGTTTGCTTTTTTATGAAAAAGTTTGTTCATGTAGCCCTCCAGTTGGTCCAAAGGGAATTAAATGTAGAATAGCTTTTAGACTTGAAAAAAATAGCAATGCTTTCTTGTGACTTGTCTTTTTTTTTTTTTATAAAAGCTAATAAATCTTAATGTGCACAGATATGTGTCGTATCCACTCCAGTTCTTCATGTGTGCATTCCAGTTCGAATTAATACATCGAAATAAATACACAGACCAGAGACTACAGCATGCTCCCTAAGAGACACAGCTGACCAGGTTGCTATAATAGTATAACAGTGTGTGTGTACTGATGATGGAGCTACCTCCCTCTTTATTGATGATGGAGCTACCTCCGTCTTTATTGATTTTGGAGCTACCTCTGTCTTTATTGATAATGTAGCTACCTCTGTCTTTATTGATAATGTATATACCTCTGTCTTTATTGATAATGTAGCTACCTCTGTCTTTATTTTGCATGTCTTTATTGATAATGTAGCTACATCTGACTATATTGATAATATACATACCTCTGTCTTTATTTAGCATGTCTTTATTGATAATGTAGCTAACATTTGTCTTTGGTCAGGTGGTGAAAAGTGGATCCACAGAGACTCGCGTCGAGAAGAGAATCGTCATCAGTGCAGAATCTGAAGTTGAGGAGGTTTGAATCCTATGAGGATCTTGATCTTAGCAACCAGGTTGCTATAATAGTTATAATTATTATTATGTACAACAAATACCATTGAATAAGAGTTAAAAAGGCTTTCTAAAGGAGACAAGACAATTTAAAATGTATTTTAACCTTCAAACAAAGTCGATTTTTAACATTGACGAGTTTCATTTCCTTCCAAGCTTTGTGCTCAAAAGAGGATGTGGTTATCTTGGTCAGTGTGTGTGTGTGTGTGGTTGTCGTGGTCAGTGTGTGTGTGTGTGGTTGTCGTGGTCAGTGTGTGTGTGTGTGTGGTTGTCTTGGTCAGTGTGTGTGTGTGTGTGGTTGTCGTGGTCAGTGTGTGTGTGTGTGGTTGTCGTGGTACGTGTGTGTATGTGGTTGTGTTGGTCAGTGTGTGTGGTAGTGGTCAGTGTGTGTGCATGTGGTTGTGTTGGTCAGTGTTTGTGTGTGTGGTAGTGGTCAGTGTGTGTGTGTGTGTGGTTGTCGTGGTCAGTGTGTGTATGTGGTTGTGTTGGTCAGTGTGTGTGTGTGTGGTAGTGGTCAGTGTGTGTGCATGTGGTTGTCTTGGTGAGTTTGTGTGTATGTGGTTTTCTGGGTCAGTGTGTGTATGTAATTGTCTTGGTCAGTGTGTGTATGTGTTTGTCTTGGTGAGTTTGTTGTGTGTGTGGTTCTCTTGGTCAATTCCATATTAAGGTCTACCCACCTTCAAATAAATATGTATATGTATAAACTAAATAATGTTATAACATTTCTTCTTTCCATAAACGTTAACCTTTGTGGGTTTTTCAAGAGTGTAAATACGACGAGCATTTAATTTCCATTTATTTTTCTGCATAAAGCCGAACTCCAGGCTGCTGGTTCGAAGCCCAGTGGAGTGAATGTGATCTGGAGGCAGCAGCCTTGGCATTCAGGGTAGGCAAGCGTTGGCCTTCAGTGAGGAAAGGATAGGCCAGGGTAGGTCAGGGAGTCCAGAGTAGGTTAGGGCAGGTCAGGGTAGGTCAGAGCAGGTCAGGGTAGGTCAGCGAATGTCCTGCGCCCCGGCGGTCCAGTCTCCGCAGGTTCCTTGTCCTTGCCCATGTCTTCAAACATCAGAATCCTTTCAGAGAAACACAACACATGCCAGTGAAACTTGTTAGCCTTTTCATCCATGATGATGGCATGGGCAGCGGTAATCATGAATACAGAACAATGTTTTAAGTATGAACGTGTTTTATTTCTTTGTAGCGTCAACGTGTAAAGATTTATACAGATCCTGATATATTTTGATCCTTATAATAGCTTGGGGGAGCTAGCATTTCCAGTGCAGAAATACATCTGTGCACGTACGACAAAAAGAGAACCAGGATTCAGATTGAAGAAATGAGGAAAAATGAAGAACTGTCCTTTTGACCCCACTCTGTTGGCTGTGGTTGCTTGTTGTTAGCGAGTGAGTGCTGGTTAGAAGAATGCCGTTGCTATTATTTATTCTGCAGAGTAAATGGGAGCACCTGACCGAGGCCCAAATCGTACACATTATCACCCTACTACCCTGAGGCATTGATTTAGGGTCCTTGTTTTCTACTTACAGTTTCAGAATTGAGTTATTCTTGCCCAACATCATGTGGAGAAAGTCTCTGTAGGAGATGGTCTCCCCTGCAGACACCTGAGACAGAATCTTTTTCAGCTCCAAGTGGGTCTTGGCCTTGCCCAGTTTCTCCAACATTTGTTTAAGTCCCATGATGTCTGTCAAAAAGAGATTGTGTCGTTAATTGTAGTCGGTCAAAGATCCTTGATTCAAACGCTTGCGGTAATCCTTTTCTTTTTTACCTAAATCTCCGCTGATATCCAGATCAAATTCCATGAATTTAGCTGTAAAAAGAATTAATACAGGTTGTTAAAAAACAAATACACAACCTATTGTTTAAGAGAATTTCAATATCTTACTTTTAAACAATTCAAGCTTTGATGAAAGGTCTTCCACTTCTTCATATTGAGTGTCTGAGAGGAATTCCTGAAAGACGAATAAAAAGAGAACGGAATCTGATGTTAACTGATTCAGTGATGTTTAGAATCACTGTGAGAGAGTTGTAGGACTGATTAAGTTATGTTTAGAATCAGTATTGATGGTAGTAGCACTACTTTAAGTATTAGCATTGTGTAAAATAATGAGGTTGGACCAACCTCATTGATTCTGTTGAGTCTTTCTTCCTGTGCAGACTTGAGGGCACCAAATTCTTTCCCTCCTGAAGCAAATAGGCAGAATCAACCAAACTAGAGCGGCCTTTTCGATTTAACGCCATAAACCTAAACACGTCGGACCTATATCACCTAGTAGAGGCCATCCAGACTCACCTTGGATTCTTCTTGCCATTTCTCGGTGGCAGTGACTGAGGAGTACTGTCCACCGGGAGGAAGTGCAGCAGCACTTGTGGTGGTTGATGAGGAAGTGGATCTGTTGTCAACGTGCTTATTCCTAGTTTGGTTGTCCTGCCTATTCCGCCATAACGCAACTAACCAGAACTAACAGGTTAGCAAAAACGCTTCCTTTGGCCTTTTACCACGGGTCATCTCCATGAAAAACTCAACAATTCAGCAAAACTCAACAATTTACGAAAATGACAATGGTCGTTCATTCACCTCACTGCTGTACTTCCCACCCACAACAACTTTCAAGACATTCTGCATCTTCAGTGTTCCTGTCCTCCTCTGTCTCCTCTCTCCCCCTCTCTCCTCCTGTGTCTCCTCTCTCCTCCTCTGTCCCCCTCTGGTCTGTCCCCCTCTGGTCTGTCCCCCTCTGCCCTGTCCTGCTCTGCCCTGTCCCCGTCTGCCCTGTCCTGCTCTGGTCTGTCCCCCTCTGCCCTGTCCTGCTCTGGCCTGTCCTGCTCTGGCCTGTCTTCTACCGAGTGGCCTGCCCTCTCACTGGTCCGGTGGGTTCCATGGGGGGTCAGATCCTTCAGCGCCTCGGCGATGGATCCCAGATGGACCAGGAAGGCCGACTCAATCGCTGCCTTCAAATGAAGACCTAACCTCCCCACCATGACTCCACTGAGGGCTCGATTGTACAGTGTTGGGAGTCTCTGAAAAACCCTTCATAAAATAAACATCGTATTAATTTAGCAGTGACACATATGTGAGACATTAAATATAGAAACCGGTAGTGGGAAACCAAAAAGCCTTTTTAGCCTTTAACAGAGATGATTGAATATAGCTCAACACAAAACACAGCCCGAGCAGCAGGAAGTGAAAGTGAAGTGGGACCTTCCACAACGGAGGCATGAGGGAAGCTCAGGAGGGGAGGAGCAGACAGCAGTAACCTGAAAGATGAGTCGTTTATAACGAATGTAAGATACATTCATTATATATAACCCTATGTGTCATCGTCATATAGATATTCATCTGGATACAAGTTTTTCTTTCTACACCTTTTTTAATCAACACATCTTTCAACAGACACATCATTCACAGCTTTTGTCATTGCGGTAAATCACAAGCCATGTTTACAGTTAATTTCATTTTTGATAACATCACATCATCACCTTGTGGTGCAGTTGTGAATTGTGCGGATCCCTGACAAAGACAATATACGAAACAGCACAGCATTCAGTGTACACACAAGCTTTCAGGAGATCTTTTTTTTGCTTATTGATTCCTGTTTGTAAGGTAAATTCAAAGTTTACCAAACAATTGTTTAGTTTCTATAGACCCAATAGAATTTCCCTATAATCGCTTTATCAACAAATTTTATAGAATTAGTTCCTTAGCTTTGGATTCATCTACAGCTTGGAGCAGATCATAAAAAACATCGTCAGAGTTAGACTTTCCAGCGTTATATTGAACGTTATATCTTTCTTGATTTACATCCGGGATAGCTTCATATAACGGAGCCTGTGAAGAAGAAACAGGAGGATTCATCAAACTTAGAAACTGGAGAAGTCAGTCAAAAGGTGGAATAACATAAGTTGTTATTCCACAATGAAAGCCATTTTCAATCCATGAAAATGGCTTATAGAAACTGTTTATTATGCAATTTCATTAAGAAATCAATCAACACTGTTGTGTGTTAATATGGGAAAAACGACTGCTGACATTATGATGCGGTAAGGTCATGATAATAGAGATCAGTATCATAACAGCCTAGTAGCCGGGCATTCCTACGATATATCGGGTTCTATTGTTGCTTTCCTACGATATATCGGCCTAGTAGTTGTGCATTCCTACGATATATCGGGTTCTATCGTTGCTTTCCTACGATATATCGGCCTATAGCCGTGCATTCATATGATATATCGGGTTATATTGTTGCATTGCTATAATGGGTTCTATTGTTCCAGTCTTAGGACATATTGAGTTCTAGTGCATTCCAATGTGCATTCCAAAGATATATCGTGTTCTAATGTTGCGGTTGTACACTATACCGGCCTGGAGGCTGTGGATTGCCACGATGTACGAGGTAACTGCTCCTACTTACCGGTTCGGTTCCCACTGCTTCGCTCCCTGAAAAAACCCCAATAACAATCAGCCATTGATGTTAGACGATTTTTAAATAACGATCATCGATCAGAAGCTGCTCTCACCTTTCTCGGTTTTCTTCTTGGAATGGAAGTAGAGTCCTCCTCCGACGGCCGCACACAGCAGGAGGCTGAGAGGCAGGGCCGCCCAGGCCGCCGCCGGCGCCGCTGCTGCTGCTGAGACCACATCATCACTGTCAGGAACAACCATGGCTTCTACCTCAGACAACGTCCACAGCTCAGCGTCACAGACTTACTGTTGGTAGAGCGCCACGTCTCGGACGCCATCAGAACCCCGTCGTTATGCACAGAGCACACAGTGGGGGCGCCGGTGAGCTGCACCGCCTCAGTGAACAGCCGAGAGGTGATGGTGTTTTGGGTCATGTGGTTACCACCCCTCAGCAGGGAGGACCGGCTGGCCGTGGTCCACCCTAACGTCACGTCCTGATCACACTTCTCCAGGGCGCAGGTGAGCACACAGCTCAGGGTGAGGTTACTGCCCTCCTGCTTGGCAGAAACTGGAAAGACAAACACAACCAGAAGAGCCCACTGGGTGTTTCACATCCTGACGGGAAGAACCCCACACTGGGGAACGAGTCGTCGCCTGATGTTGAGTTCTTGATTGTTTTTTAGTTCATGTCTTATCTTGTGATCTCAACCAGTTTGTACAGCTTACCGTGGAGTGTGTGCAGTCGGACTGTGGCTAAGACTTTAGTTTTGTCGCCATGAGGGGAGCACAGGTAATCCCCAGCCTGCCCCTGGCTGACAGCCAAAGAGAAGTCGGGTTTATCAGATGTGACGGCTGGAAGGCGGACTCCATCAAGGGTGGGCTGGGGTCCCACCCACTGCACCAGACCGCCAGCGATGGATGAAGTATCACAAGAGAATGACACCGACTCACCCGCCAGTGCAAATACTTCCTGTATACCATCTGGGTGAAAGGAGACAGCATGTGACAGAGCTCAAGCACTTGAAAAGGAATTCATGGTGACACACTTCATGGTTAAACCTGCATTGGTCGTGAACTCAAGCAGCTATTATTTGCTCATGGGCAAAGACAAGTACAAAGTGCAGATTTGAGTGCCAATGGATACCTGTGATGTTTAGCGTGTAGCCCAGTGAGGTTTTCACAGTGTCATTCTCTCTGAGTTGACACCTCCACGTTCTGCGATGGTCTATCGGTCTAGGCTTAAAGATTATTTTAGAGAAGCACTTTGAGGGCGACTCAAAGGAAAATCTCTCTTTGTTCAATGCTGTGTTGGCTTCACTCAGCCACTCTAGAAGGATCCCCTGGTGGGGACAAGACCGGACATATCCTTTGAAATCGTTGAGGTAACAATGAATCTCCATCTTTTCACCTTTCTTCTCCGAAGTAACTGCACACATGACAAGAAAGGGCAATTGTAAGGTCAGGTTTTAATTTAGCTTCAGATCCCTGTGGGGGTGATTCAGTCGGTCAAGATGCTTACTGCTGAGGATCTCGAGTGACAGTGATGCGTTGAACCGCCCGTTACTGCACACATAGGTCCTCGCGCTGTCCTGTTCCAGACGGTCAATGTGCAGAGAGCAGCCGGCCCCCAGCCTCACAGTGGGGGGCTCGTCGGCTATGACCAAGCCCGCCCGGACCACCTCCGTGTAGAAACCCAGGAAAGAGCTCACTTTCCAGTTGACCTCGGAGCAGGGTTCGACCGAGGGGATGGGACACGGCAGATCGACGCTGTCCCCCAGCACAGCGAAGACGGCTGAGAACAAAACGCAATTCAAAAACTGATTTGCTGGATGAGCGAAATGGCAGGAAACAACATATTACAGAGTCCTCGACTATCATCATACAAGTAAGCCTCAGTACTATTAAATCATACAAAAAAGATGGGTTTCGGATATTTACGCCTTCTGGATCCTCCCTGCGAGCAGTTTGAAAACTATTTCCCGGTAGCGGTTAGCATTGGCGTGCTGTTGTAAATCCCCAGGTTTCCCGATTGGCTCCAAAGGTAAACTTATAGTGCTAGCATATGATGTTTTTTCGCAATATTTTGTTCCCCGAATTCTTCAGGTCGGATTTTTATTTTGCCGTCAACCTCAGTCCAGTTCAGTTCAGTTTAACTTTATTGTCCCAAAAGGGAAACTTGTCTTGCAGTCAGGTACACATAAAAAACACAATATACACAAGGGCACACGAAAAAGAGATAGACACAAGCTAATAAACGGTCATACTTATCTAGTCATCAGATTCAAATACATTTACAGGTACGTGCAAAGAATTGTGCAAATTGAGCAAACGTATTGCACTAGGAATAAAAGAGTTCTTTGTCTTATTGGACCTAGAAAGAGGGACTCTTAGTCTTCGGCCTGAGCGAAGGGCCTCGAATGAACAATGAAGGGGTAGATTCTTACAGTCCAATATAGACAATGCTTTCTGAGTAACCTGTGTCTTATAAATGTTCATTGAGGATACATGTGTACAGCCAATCAACTTCCCAGCCACCTTCACAATATGGCTGAGGTTGTTTTTGTCCCTAAGGCTGATGCCCCCATACAAGGCAATAAAAGAAAAAGTGAGAACAGATTCAATAAAAGCATCATAACCTTATCGACATTGAAAAAGTTAAGCTTCTGAAGGAAGTACAATCATTGTTGCCCCTTCTTGCAAATAGAATCAGTATTAACGTCAAATTTGAGTTTATTATCTATCATTGTTCCCAGATATTTATACTGGTCAACCATCTCTATGCAGTTTCTATTTATGTAAGTAGGTGGAGGAGAACAAGATTGGTTTCTCCTAAAATCAATGGCCATATTTTTGGTTAAGCTGAAGAAAAGACTTGTCACACCAACTGACAAACTCATCAACCACTGGCCCATGCTGAGATTCATGTTTATGCAGTTAACTAACAATAACTGTGTCAGTAGCAAATTTCGGGATGTGTCTATTAATATGTTGACTTCTACAGTCATTAGTGCAGAGGATATCCAGTAGAGGGGAAAGTACACAACCCTGGGGAGAGGCAGTGGAAGAGACACGCCTTTCCGAAAGACAACCATTTACCTTTACTCTTTGTCTTCTGTTAGTTAAGAAATCCATGATCAATTTCAGGAGATGACTCTAAAGATTAAATTCGGATAGTAGTTTACTGACTAAAACATGTCGCTGGATAGTATTAAAAGCAGAAGAAAAATCTAAAAACAAAAGCCTGGCGTGTGTGCCAGGACCATCTAGATGGCTGTACAGGAGATTTACCGTAGCAGTGTAATCTGGGCATCCTGCACCCCTCTTCTAGCCCTGTGTGCAAATTGCCCTGGGTCCAGGGCCTCACCCACCCTTAACAGCAAAAGACACTTCACAATCTTTTCAAATGACTTCATGACCAGTGAGGTCAGTGCCACTGGTCTGAAGTCATTTAAACCCTTTTTAGTGTTGCCCTTTGCCACTGGAACAATAATGGACTCCTTCCATGCCTTTGGGACCCTTCTCTGTTCAAAGGACATCTCAAAATTATCAGTGAACACCCCGCAGAGCTGTGCTGAACAGCACTTTAACAGTCTACCATGACCATCTGGACCCAGACTTTTATTGACCTTATTTCTCTTAAATACTGACCTAACATCTTCTTGTGTAATTGAGAATGGTGTGGACTTTACCAGAGCTTGCTCCTCAGTTAATTTCTTATGTTCATCTGAAAAGTCATGAATATCAAAACGTGAACCTGTATCGTAGTGCACCGCCAGGCGTAAGAATAAACGGTTATTCATAACTAGATTGTTGTAGTAACTGCTTTTAAAATAAGCTGAATTCTAGTTTCTGGGTGAGTTTATTACCATAGGTCATTCTAGATTAGTAAATAGTCGAATGTTTGCATTATCTGGAAGCTGAATTACATTGTGTAGGCCTATAGACATTGTGGAGAATACCGCTGGGTATTAACGCTCACAGAGCACAACCAAACGATAAAAGTCCCGCCGTCCTTCACCTCAGGAAAGAGTAAGTTGGACACGGAGAAGAGCCGTCATCGAGAACCAAACCTTTAGGTAGTAAGTTCAGTCAAAATGCTTCCTCTTTCTGTCTGAACTAATTAAATGTACGCATACATGTATTATTATTAATCATTACAGTACGAAATGAATGCATAATACATATTTTATTCCTAATGCATTTAAATATAATCAACACATTATTTGCTACATTGGTATTGTTTGCTGTTACCAGTTTGAAGTCCGTAAGTCATCCGGATAAAAGTATAAAGTCCTAGAAGTGGTAAGGAACACATCTTTCTTCTTTCAATCGTGTAGTAGTCTTCGTGGTTCATCACTCATCCAACTGCTGTGTTCAGGAAGTGAAGGCGTTCAGTTTTGTCAGAGGGACAACCACATTACAACATACACGTTTTTCTGATTGCAAAACAAGTTTTCCAT
The DNA here is from genome assembly GCF_026213295.1 of Gadus chalcogrammus. Classification (NCBI taxonomy): domain Eukaryota; kingdom Metazoa; phylum Chordata; class Actinopteri; order Gadiformes; family Gadidae; genus Gadus; species Gadus chalcogrammus. The sequence goes on from NC_079417.1 coordinate 1,459,725, forward strand.
GCCAGCCTTCACCTCTTAATGTGGTGAGGAGGGTTTCAAATCATTGTGTTATAGCGAATGACCGAGAAACCATATTCAAATCATATGGAGGCAAATGTTATCTCACATAAAGTAAAGTAGTAGTAAGTAAATCCATCTTTTGTTAAAACTTTTCCACCGTTTTATTTTCCTTCACAGAGGGGCGACATTGGGAAGTGAGAAATCAGCTGCACAGGATTCATGAAGCAGACTTTCATTAACCCTACAAGCAGGGGTGGACTGGGACAAAAATTCAGCCCTGGCATTTTCTGTCCAGACCAGCCCACTACATTATCAGCACTAGGGGTGGGACGAGACGAACGGGAAGAACCCTGTATGTACTTTATTAAAACGATTTAATCAAGTACATACATCCTGCTATTTGCACTGCAAATAGCAGTGCAAATTGCTATTTGTGTCTCTTGTGCTGTTGACAAGAAAAGTGTGAAACCTGAACAGGAAGTTAACGGACATCCTGTGGTCGCTGCATCTCCATCCCCCATGTCTACATAGCTACAAAACGCTTGTTAAATATCACACTTGATCCAACGCTAATTTCTCTCTTGCAGTTTTTAGTCTGTGAATGGGAAAATCTTTTTGTGTAAGCCCAGCATTAGTTAAAACCAGACTCGGACAATAATAACAAAATATCCTGACAAATAATCTAAATAGAAACATATTACAGACAGTAGCAGCTTTAGAGCTGAAACGCATTTGTTTAAACTGTGACTAAGTCATTGTGAAACCATAAATAGAGAATAACATTTTTTTATCTGTAGCTGCGAGAAAAAGTCTAAGACATGAATTACTTACTCGTGGGAGTCGCGGACTCCCACGATTCCGGCCCATGCCATGAGGTCCCGCCCACCCTGGTTTGTGTTGTGATTGACAGCACTGTCAGGGCTCTCTGAGCCTGTCAGCCCATGATTGATTGACAATGACAAACATAGACCAATAATATGTGTCAATGCTGGCAACACACTGCTAGCCCTCTGTAGCCAATTTGCCAGCCTAATTGGAGGAAATTTAGAGAGAGAGAAAAAAACAAAACATAGCGGACCGGACCGGCCCACATTGGGTCAACGGCCCACCGGGACGATGCCCGGTATGCCAGATGGCCAGTCCACCCCTGCCTACAAGTTACCCTAACACTCTGTTGAACACACTCTGTTTGCACTCTGTGAAAATGAGACATATTTGAATATCATTTTTCGGAAATAACGCTTCTAAATTTGCGTTGGATTATAGATTAATGCATGAGTAAACTCAATACACACATAGGCCCATTTCCACACCTAAGAAATTCCTGATCTAGAATGTTGATAGCTTACAAACAATAACCAATACTTTTTTCTAGTAGTTCTAGAATCTTATTAAACGATGGTAAGCTGTAACCATCTGTGCTAGCATGCTGGCTATCTCCGTGGTTTGCTCTCCATGATGTCTTTGACCCAGGAGATCAAGAGGTAGTCCTACCCCTGGTCCCACTCCTCCATCTTACAATCCTTCACCCAGGGCCGTCGATAAGGGGTGAAAGGTGATGACGATTCTAGGGGCCCACAGCCCAGGGGGGGCCCACAAAAAAATAAAAAATAATATTTTACTACCAGCCCATAGTACTACCATAGCGCCCCCCCCCGTCAACAATTGCTCCTTCCACCCCCCCCCCCCCCCCCCCCCCGTCAACAATTGCTCCTTCCATCCCCCCCCCCCCCCCCCCCCCCCCCCCCCGTCAAAATGCAGCGCAGGGGGGCCCATCAGTAAATCTTGTCTAGGGGCCCAGGAATTGTAGCAACGGCCCTGCCTTCACCCCAACACAAATGGTTCTCCAAGGGAATTCAAAATAATAATCGATACTAATATCAACAACTTATGTTCAGGGAAGCAGAGCTTTTTGTTTCATTTCCACTAACAGTGTGAATGTTCGGGTGGTTTCCCTTTTTAAGGTCTGCTTCACTCCTGATTTTATCATTCGTTTTTTTATCATTCGAGGCTACGCTCGAATGATAAAAAAACGAATGATAAAATCATGAGATTGATAACGTCATGAGTGAGAGATTCCTACGGATTCCTACCCACGGGGAGATCCCTACGGGCCCTAGGGTTAGACGTAACAACCTTCACAGCCAGGATTAAGACCATGAAGCCTCATTATAGCGCAGTGTCGCCACTCTGCTGGTCAGGGGGTCCCACGGCGAGGTCCGTCTCCAGGGGGCGGGGCACCGCGATGACCTTGTAGGACTTGACCTTCAGCACCACGCTGGCTTCCCCCTCCAGGTCCGGTAGACCCGCCCCCTCTCCCCCGGGGAGGAACAGGAAGTCCCGCAGCAGGTAGGCGGTGAACAGGAAGAGCTCCGTCCTGGCGACCGTCTCGCCCAGACACAGACGGGCTCCGCCCCCGAAGGCCAGCAGGTCGCGGGCACGGCCGCCGCCCCCCTCCAGGAAGCGCTCTGACGGAGGCAACGGGTCAAAGGTCAACTCTGCTGAGCCTGCAGGGAGTGAGTGTAGGCCTACCTGGTCTGAGAGGGTAGGTGAGTGTAGGCCTACCTGGTCTGAGAGGGTACGTGAGTGTAGGCCTACCTGGTCTGAGTGGGTAGGTGAGTGTAGGCCTACCTGGTCTGAGAGGGTAGGTGAGTGTAGGCCTACCTGGTCTGAGTGGGTAGGTGAGTGTAGGCCTACCTGGTCTGAGAGGGTAGGTGAGTGTAGGCCTACCTGGTCTGAGAGGGTAGGTGAGTGTAGGCCTACCTGGTCTGAGTGTAGGCCTACCTGGTCTGAGAGGGTAGGTGAGTGTAGGCCTACCTGGTCTGAGTGTAGGCCTACCTGGTCTGAGAGGGTAGGTGAGTGTAGGCCTACCTGGTCTGAGAGGGTAGGTGAGTGTAGGCCTACCTGGTCTGAAAGGGTAGGTGAGTTTAGGCCTAGCTTGTCTGAGGTGGTAGGTGGTCTAGGCCTACCTGGTCTGAGTGTTGGCCTAGCTTGTCTGAGGTGGTAGGTGAGTGTAGGCCTACCTGGTCTGAGTGGGTAGGTGAGTGTAGGCCTAGCTTGTCTGAGGTGGTAGGTGGTCTAGGCCTACCTGGTCTGAGTGTAGGCCTAGCTTGTCTGAGGTGGTAGGTGAGTGTAGGCCTACCTGGTCTGAAGCTGTTGGGCTCGCTCCACACAGAAGGGTCGTGGTGAGCTCCGAACAGGTTGGGAATGATCACCGTGTCCTTAGGGATGAAGTACCCTGCAATACTGAACACAGTACAGATACGTTACGTAACCTAGTCAGTAGCCTACTGAACACAGTACAGATACGTTACGTAACCTCAGTAGCCTACTGAACACAGTACAGATACGTTACATGACGTCAGTAGCCTACTGAACACAGTACAGATACGTTACGTGACGTCAGTAGCCTACTCAACACAGTACAGATACGTTACGTGACGTCAGTAGCCTACTCAACACAGTACAGATACGTTACGTGACGTCAGTAGCCTACTGAACACAGTACAGATACGTTACGTGACCTCAGTAGCCTACTGAACACAGTACAGATACGTTACGTGACGTCAGTAGCCTACTGAACACAGTACAGATACGTTACGTGACGTCAGTAGCCTACTGAACACAGTACAGATACGTTACGTGACGTCAGTAGCCTACTGAACAAAGTACAGATACGTTACGTGACGTCAGTAGCCTACTGAACACAGTACAGATACGTTACGTGACGTCAGTAGCCTACTGAACACAGTACAGATACGTTACGTGACGTCAGTAGCCTACTGAACACAGTACAGATACGTTACGTGACGTCAGTAGCCTACTGAACAAAGTACAGATACGTTACGTGACGTCAGTAGCCTACTGAACAAAGTACAGATACGTTACGTGACGTCAGTAGCCTACTGAACACAGTACAGATACGTTACGTGACGTCAGTAGCCTACTGAACACAGTACAGATACGTTACGTGACGTCAGTAGCCTACTGAACACAGTACAGATACGTTACGTGACGTCAGTAGCCTACTGAACACAGTACAGATACGTTACGTGACGTCAGTAGCCTACTGAACACAGTACAGATACGTTACGTGACGTCAGTAGCCTACTGAACACAGTACAGATACGTTACGTGACGTCAGTAGCCTACTGAACACAGTACAGATACGTTACGTGACGTCAGTAGCCTACTGAACACAGTACAGATACGTTACATGACGTCAGTAGCCTACTGAACACAGTACAGATACGTTACATGACGTCACCTGTGATACTGAACACAGTAGCAACACCGAGTCCAAGTGCCCTTGTGTGTGTGTGTGTGTGTGTGTGCTCTGAGTCCAGGTGTGTGTGTCAGTGTGTGTGTGTGTGTGCGTGTGTGTTCAGACTCCAGGTGTGTGTGTGTGTGTGTGTGTGTGTGTGTGTGTGTGTGTGCGTGCGTGCGTGCATGTGTGTGTGTGCGCGTGTGTGTGCCTGTGTGTGTGTGTCCAGGTGCCCTTGTTTGTGTGTGTGCTCAGAGTCCAGGTGTGTGTGTGTGTGTGTGTGTGCTCTGAGTCCAGGTGCGTGTGCGTGTGTGTCTGTGTGTGCGTGTGCGTGTGCGTGTGCGTGTGCGTGCGCGTGCGTGTGCGTGTGTGTGTGTGTGTGTCCGGGGGCCCGGTCTCCACCTGCTGTCCCTGAGGGCGCGGTGGGGGACGGCGAGGGGGGCCACGGGGCGGAGCCTCAGCACCTCGCTGATCACCGCCCCCAGCACCGGGAGGCGGGGCCTGTCGCTGTACTGGGGGTACCGCCCCTCCAGCACCCCACACATCTCCTCATACACCTGGGTCTGCACCTGGGGGGGCGGGGCCAGGGAGGGGGCGGGGGCAGATAGGGGGCGGGGGCAGGGAGGGGGGCGGGGGCAGGGAGGGGGGGGGGGGTCCGGGGTCCAGGTACAGCAGCATCAATGCAGAGCAGTGAGTTTGACATTGGGGTTGGGTTTAAGGGGTAGAGTAAACCCTCTACCCCCTAACCCTAACCCTAAACCAAACCCTACAATTAAAAAACAAGTTTCAGAGTCAGGTAGCCCTGACTCTGAAACAAAAGCCTAGATCAAATCCTCACCCTACCACTGAGCTAGCGTACCCCCTAACCCTGAGCTAGCGTACCCCCCTAACCCAGAGCTAGCGTACCCCCTAATCCTGAGCTAGCGTACCCCCCTACCCCTGAGCTAGCGTACCCCCCTACCCCTGATCTAGCGTACCCCCTAACCCTGAGCTAGCGTACCCCCCTAACCCAGAGCTAGCGTACCCCCCTAACCCAAAGCTAGCGTACCCCCTAATCCTGAGCTAGCGTACCCCCCTACCCCTGATCTAGCGTACCCCCCTACCCCTGAGCAAGCGTACCCCCCTACCACTGAGCTAGCGTACCCCCTTACCCCTGAGCTAGCGTACCCTCCTACCCCTGAGCTAGCGTACCCCCTTACCCCTGAGCTAGCGTACCCCCCTACCCCTGAGCTAGCGTACCCCCTAATCCTGAGCTGGCGTACCCCCCTACCCCTAATCTAGCGTACCCCCCTACCCCTGAGCTAGCGTACCCCCTTACCCCTGAGCTAGCGTACCCCCCTACCCCTGAGCTAGCGTACCCCCTAATCCTGAGCTGGCGTACCCCCCTACCCCTAATCTAGCGTACCCCCCTACCCCTGAGCTAGCGTACCCCCTAATCCTGAGCTGGCGTACCCCCCTACCCCTGAGCTAGTGTACCCTCCTACCCCTGAGCTAGCGTACCCCCTAATCCTGAGCTGGCGTACCCCCCTACCCCTGAGCTAGTGTACCCTCCTACCCCTGAGCTAGCGTACCCCCCTATCCCTGATCTTGCGTACCCCCTACCACTGAGCTAGCGTAACCCCTACCCCTGAGCTAGCGTACCCTCCTACCCCTGAGCTAGTGTACCCTCCTATCCCTGATCTTGCGTACCCCCTACCACTGAGCTAGCGTACCCCCCTACCCCTGACCTACCTGGGGCCGGTGCAGCAGGAAGGCCAGGGTCCAGCTGAGCCAGGCGGCGGTGGTCTCCGTGCCCCCGATCAGCAGGTCCACCGTGGCCATGTGGAGGTGGGTGTCCGTCAGCCGCTGCAGACGGACACACGGACACAATCACACTGCACTGCTGGGGATGTAGGGTGAGTAGGCCTACTGACCAGGTCGTCACAGTGCTCTGTTGTAGAGTAGGCTACTACTCTTTGTAGAGTTGTAGCTACTAGGGCTCTTTGTTGACTAGGTCTACTTAAGGGGTGGTTACTCGGGCTCAATGTTCAGTAGGCCTACTTAAGGGGTAGTAACAGGGCTCTTTGTAGGGTACGCCGACTTGAGGGTAAGTTATTGTTGCTCTATGTTGTGTAGGCTTACTTAAGGAGTAGCTACTGGGGCTCAATGTTTAGTAGGCCTATTAATGGGTAGTTACTGGGATTCTACATACAGTAGGCTTACTTAACGAGCAGTTACTGGGGCTCATGTGGAGTAGGCCTCCTTAAGGGGCAGTTTCTGGTGCTTCTTGTTCACTAGGTCTGCTTAAGGGGTTGTTGTTACTTCATGTTGAGTAGGCCTACTTAACAGGTAGAAACTAGTGCTTTAGATTTAGTAGGCCTTTACTTAAGGGGGCGTTACTGGAGTTCTATGTTCAATAGGCATAATTAAGGGATAGTAACTGTTGCTTAATGTTGAGTAGGCTTACTTACCACACTGTCTTCAGATCCAATACTTTGTTCGATGCCTTTGAGCAGAGAGCTGGTGATGCTGTCCTCTGATTGGTTGTCTCGCAGCTATAAAGTCAGCAACATAAACAGATGTTATTGTTATGATGGGAGTTTAATGTTAAATGATAGTGGAGACAGCATTTCAACCTACTTTGTATTCCTTGATGTGTCTTCCTATGATGTCATCTCTCCTCGCCACCTCTTTCAGAAGACGGGAGAATGGACGATTTGGCAATTTCTTGGGGAAACCACAAATGTGTTTGATTATGTAAATTCGAGAATATCTATCAGTTAATTGCGTGTATTATGGCTGATTATGGGTACTGACTCTGAGTATTACGGCTTGTGAGTCTAAGCGTTCTGGATACTGACTCTGAGTATTATGGGTACTGCCTCTGAGCATTATGGGTACTGACTCTGAGTATTACGGCTTGTGAGTCTAAGCGTTCTGGGTACTGACTCTGAGCAGGGGGAAGGAGTCCAGAGCTGATATCCACGGGGATCCCCAGAGAGACACGATGTTGTTGAGGCAGCTGTGCAGTTGTTGCAGTTCCTCAGACTCCTTCCCATACTGGAGACGCAAAGAGACCACATTTAATACACACAACACTGATATCGATAATAGAAACTAACCTAAATACATGAAGTAAGAAACTACACAAACTCTAAAATCCATATGCTGCTATCAACAAAGAAACTGAAAGTCGATCAAAATATAAAATGACATGAACAAAAAAACCTGTTGTACTCGTGTTTGTTTAATGATGATTTGGTGCTTACTTCTTTTTCAAACGTCAGCGTTGTGATGACGTTACTGGCTGCCACGGTGAAATCCTCTGCGAGATCGACAGCACGGCCGTTGTACCCAATCAGAACCTGAACAGAAGAATGAAGCACAGCTCAAATAAATACTGATCATTTGTGCATTGTTATATATCAGCGTCTGTTAATCACAGACTGTGCGGTAAATAATCACTGCCTTCACGTTTATTCAACCAAAACCCTTGGTAGACCTGTAGACCGGTCTGAGGACCTCAGTCTCTGTAGACCGGTCTGAGGACCTCAGTCTCTGTAGACCGGTCTGAGGACCTCAGTCTCTGCAGACCGGTCTGAGGACAGCAGTCAGTAGACCGGTCTGAGGACCTCAGTCCCTGAAGACCGGTCTGAGGACAGCAGTCTCTGCAGACCGGTCTGAGGACCTCAGTCTCTGTAGACCGGTCTGAGGACCTCAGGCTCTGTAGACCGGTCTGAGGACCTCAGTCTCTGCAGACCGGTCTGAGGACAGCAGTCAGTAGACCGGTCTGAGGACAGCAGTCAGTAGACCGGTCTGAGGACCTCAGTCCCTGAAGACCGGTCTGAGGACAGCAGTCTCTGCAGACCGGTCTGAGGACCTCAGTCTCTGTTGACCGGTCTGAGGACCTCAGGCTCTGTAGACCGGTCTGAGGACCTCAGTCTCTGTAGACCGGTCTGAGGACAGCAGTCTCTGTAGACCGGTCTGAGGACCTCAGTCTCTGTAGACCGGTCTGAGGACAGCAGTCTCTGTAGACCGGTCTGAGGACAGCAGTCTCTGTAGACCGGTCTGAGGACCTCAGTCTCTGTAGACCGGTCTGAGGACCTCAGTCTCTGTAGACCGGTCTGAGGACCTCAGTCTCTGTAGACCGGTCTGAGGACCTCAGTCTCTGTAGACCGGTTTGAGGACAGACGTCTGTAGACCGGTGTACCTCTCTGACCTCTGTGTGTCTGTATGTGTCTGTGTGTCTCTGGTTGTGTGTCTGTGTGTGTCTGTGTGTGTCTGTGTGCGTCTGTGTGTGTCTGTGTGTGTCCGTGTGTGTTTGTGTGTGTTGTGTGTACCTCTCTGAGGGCCAGGGCCTGTCTCTGCACCAGGGCGTGCAGGCTGCTGTGTGTGTGTGTCTGTGTGTGTCTGTGTGCGTCTGGTTGTGCGTTGTTTGTACCTCTCTGAGGGCCAGGGCCTGTCTCTGCACCAGGGCCTGCAGGCTGCTGTGTGTGTGTGTCTGTGTGTGTCTGTGTGCGTCTGGTTGTGCGTTGTGTGTACCTCTCTGAGGGCCAGGACCTGTCTCTGCACCAGGGCCTGCAGGCTGCTGTGTGTGTGTGTCTGTGTGTGTCTGTGTGTGTCTGTGTGCGTCTGGTTGTGCGTTGTGTGTACCTCTCTGAGGGCCAGGGCCTGTCTCTGCACCAGGGCCTGCAGGCTGCTGTGTGTGTCTGTGTGTGTCTGTGTGTCTTTGTGTGTCTGTGTGTGTCTGGTGGGTCTGTGTGTGTCTGTGTGCGTCTGTGTGTCTGTGTGTGTCTGTGTGTGTCTGTGTGTGTCTGTGTGCGTCTGGTTGTGCGTTGTGTGTACCTCTCTGAGGGCCAGGGCCTGTCTCTGCACCAGGGCCTGCAGGCTGCTGTGTGTGTGTGTCTGTGTGTGTCTGTGTGCGTCTGGTTGTGCGTTGTGTGTACCTCTCTGAGGGCCAGGGCCTGTCTCTGCACCAGGGCGTGCAGACTGCTGTGTGTGTGTGTCTGTGTGTGTCTGTGTGCGTCTGGTTGTGCGTTGTGCGTACCTCTCTGAGGGCCAGGGCCTGTCTCTGCACCAGGGCGTGCAGGCTGCTGTGTGTGTGTGTCTGTGTGTGTCTGTGTGCGTCTGGTTGTGCGTTGTGTGTACCTCTCTGAGGGCCAGGGCCTGTCTCTGCACCAGGGCGTGCAGACTGCTGTGTGTGTGTGTCTGTGTGTGTCTGTGTGCGTCTGGTTGTGCGTTGTGTGTACCTCTCTGAGGGCCAGGGCCAGTCTCTGCACCAGGGCCTGCAGGCTGCTGTGTGTGTGTGTGTGTGTGTGTCTGTGTGCGTCTGGTTGTGCGTTGTGTGTACCTCTCTGAGGGCCAGGGCCTGTCTCTGCACCAGGGCCTGCAGGCTGCTGTGTGTGTGTGTCTGTGTGTGTCTGTGTGCGTCTGGTTGTGCGTTGTGTGTACCTCTCTGAGGGCCAGGGCCTGTCTCTGCACCAGGGCCTGCAGGCTGCTGTGAGTGTGTGTCTGTGTGCGTCTGGCTGTGCGTTGTGTGTACCTCTCTGAGGGCCAGGGCCTGTCTCTGCACCAGGGCCTGCAGGCTGCTGTGTGTGTGTGTGTGTGTGTGTCTGTGTGCGTCTGGTTGTGCGTTGTGTGTACCTCTCTGAGGGCCAGGGCCTGTCTCTGCACCAGGGCCTGCAGGCTGCTGTGTGTGTGTGTGTGTGTGTGTGTGTCTGTGTGCGTCTGGTTGTGCGTTGTGTGTACCTCTCTGAGGGCCAGGGCCTGTCTCTGCACCAGGGCCTGCAGGCTGCTGTGTGTGTGTGTGTCTGTGTGTGTCTGTGTGCGTCTGGTTGTGCGTTGTGTGTACCTCTCTGAGGGCCAGGGCCTGTCTCTGCACCAGGGCCTGCAGGCTGCTGTGAGTGTGTGTCTGTGTGCGTCTGGCTGTGCGTTGTGTGTACCTCTCTGAGGGCCAGGGCCTGTCTCTGCACCAGGGCCTGCAGGCTGCTGTGTGTGTGTGTCTGTGTGTGTCTGTGTGCGTCTGGTTGTGCGTTGTGTGTACCTCTCTGAGGGCCAGGGCCTGTCTCTGCACCAGGGCCTGCAGGCTGCTGTGAGTGTGTGTCTGTGTGCGTCTGGCTGTGCGTTGTGTGTACCTCTCTGAGGGCCAGGGCCTGTCTCTGCACCAGGGCCTGCAGGCTGCTGTGTGTGTGTGTCTGTGTGTGTCTGTGTGCGTCTGGTTGTGCGTTGTGTGTACCTCTCTGAGGGCCAGGGCCTGTCTCTGCACCAGGGCCTGCAGGCTGCTGTGAGTGTGTGTCTGTGTGCGTCTGGCTGTGCGTTGTGTGTACCTCTCTGAGGGCCAGGGCCTGTCTCTGCACCAGGGCCTGCAGGCTGCTGTGAGAGTAGCGCTGCAGGGTCTGGTGCACCAGGCGGCGCTGAACCCTCCACTCCTCGCTGTAGTCGCCCAGCGAGATGGAGCGCCCCCCCCCGGAGACCAGGGAGCCTGCAGGGGGCCATCACAGGCTCTTTAATGTATAGCTCCATGTGATATATCTATATCTATATCTATATAGATATAGAGAGATATATATAGAGATATATATTCAAAAAGTGTGTTCGTTAATTTAGTTTGTTAAGTACGTGCATTAAGTATATTCTGTATATTCATTAAGTATATTCATTAAGTACACTCATTAAGTATATTCATTAAGTATATTCATTAAGTACACTGATTAAGTATATTCATTAAGTATATTCATTAAGTACACTCATTAAGTATATTCATTAAGTATATTCATTAAGTACACTCATTAAGTATATTCATTAAGTATATTCATTCAGTATATTCATTAACTATATTCATTAAGTATATTCATTAAGTATATTCATTACGTACACTCATTAAGTATATTCATTAAGTATATTCATTAAGTACACTCATTAAGTATATTCATTAAGTATATTCATTAAGTACACTCATTAAGTATATTCATTAAGTATATTCATTAAGTACACTCATTAAGTATATTCATTAAGTATATTCATTCAGTATATTCATTAACTATATTCATTAAGTATATTCATTAAGTATATTCATTAAGTATATTCATTACGTACACTCATTAAGTATCTTCATTAAAAATATCATTACTAATATCCATAAAGTATATAAGAATACATCTTTGTGAGTTTTGGAAAAAGCTATTTTTATCCCACTACATATGCATGTCCTTCTCCTTCTCCTTCACCGCGTCTCTTTATGTTAGGGTTAGGGTTAGGGTTAGGGTTAAACCTAACCCTAACCCTTTATGTTGGCCCCATCTGTCCGTCCTGATCACCTGTGTATGAAACGGGCCGGCCAGCGAAGTCGGACCACTTCCTCACCAGCGCCTCCTTGATGACGTTGCTGCTGTTCAGAACCACCAGCGCTGCAACACACACACACACACACACACACACACACACACACACACACACACACACACACACACACACACACACACACACACACACACACACACACACACACACACACACACACACATCAGACAACCTGAGACCCCCAGTCCAGGACCAGGAACCAGGGGGGGTCTGACACACAGTCGCAGTCAGAGGACACACACACACAAACAAAAACCCACAGCAGGACACACACACACACACACACACACACACACACACACACACACACACACACACACACACACACACACACACACACACACACACACACACACACACACACACACACACACACGTACACACAACTCATGCTACACACAGACTCATGCTGTAGAATCCACAAACACCAGACGCCCCATCAACCAAACCCCCCCCAGCCCCCCAGCCCCCCCCCCCCAGGCCCCCCCCAGGCCCCCCCCAGGCCCCCCCCAGCCCCCCCCCAGGCCCCCAGGCCCCCCCCCCAGCGCCGGTCCTCACTGGAGCTGCCGCAGGTCAGTGTGTAGACGGGGCCATACCGCCGGGCCAGCCGCGTCAGGTGGGAGGGCAGGTGGTCCTGGCCCAGATCCAGCAGGTTCCCCAGGAAGGGGAGACCACGGGGCCCGGGAGGGGGGCCCCTGTGGAGGACTAGAGGAGGAGGGGGGGGGGGGAGGGGGAGGGGGAGGAGGGGGAGGGGGAGGAGGAGGAGGAGGAGGAGGGGGAGGAGGAGGAGAGGGAGGGGGAGGAGGAGGAGGAGCAGGGGGAGGAGGAGGAGGAGGAGCAGGGGGAGGAGAGGGAGGGGGAGGAGGAGGAGGAGGAGAGGGAGGGGGAGGAGGAGGAGAGGGAGGGAGGAGGAGGAGAGGAGGAGGAGGAGGGGAGAGGAGGAGAGGAGGAGGAGGAAGAGGAGGAGGGGGAGGAGGAGGAGGGGGAGGAGGAGGAGGGGGGGGGGAGGAGGAGGAGGAGGGAGGAGGAGAGGAGGAGAGGAGGAGGAGGGGGAGGGGGAGGAGGAGGAGAGGGAGGGGGAGGAGGAGGAGGAGGAGGGGGAGGAGGAGGAGGAGCAGGGGGGAGGAGGAGGAGGGGGAGGAGGAGGAGGGGGAGGGGGAGGAGGAGGAGGAGGAGGAGGAGGGGGAGGATGGGGAATGGGAGGAGGAGGAGGAGGAGGAGGAGGGGGAGGGGGAGGAGGAGGAGGAGGAGGAGGAGTCACTGGGTTGCTGACATCGTCACTGTGAAACCCGTCTGCTGTTATATAATAATTATAGTCTGATATCTAGCTTTTTTCTTGTATATTCAAAGACGCTTTACCGAACACACTATAACATAGTCTAATAAGAACTTATCTAAGTAAAAAGATGTCAATATCTTCAATATCTTAAATCTATCTTAAAGCTTACATCATGAAAGAAGTTCGCAAACTCCCTGTTTCAATTTAAATCAATATACAAATCGACATCAAACTTAAAGAAATACTTAAACATACAAGAAACATAATCCGTTTCATAAATACAATACACGTCACAAACACCATGCATATAATAAACAAAGTAAACATAATCCGTCTAATAACTGCGACTATGGTATGATATATATACAACACCCGTACAGTGCCCTCCACCTGGTCCCCCCGCTGATGCAGAGGACAACGGCGTCCTAGAGGTCCCCCACAGCCACAGCGCCGCGGCCAGGGCCAGCAGCGCCATGCTGGCCAGCAGCGGCCACGAGTCCTGGGTCATGATGGGGCGTCGGGCAGACCTGGGTCCGGCCCGACGGCTCCTCTTATAGCCCGCCTCCCTCCGGCCAGGCCCAGGCCGCGGCCCTCAAGGACGCCACAATATTGTGTCGGCCTGATAAGAGAGGGGCCCGGAGAGACGAGGATACCAGGCCAAGGACGATCACATGGCTGGCGTTTATTTTGGAATCGGGTGTAGATAAAAAAACACACAATATAACTTCATATTGAACTCATTTCATTTGGTAGAATTCCATGAGGTAATTATTGCAAAAAAGTATTTTATTGGTATTTTATTGTTGTTTATATTTGATTTACTCTTTATTTAAATTTTAGATAGTACGTCGATGTACCTCATTTGGACCTTTTGAAGGTCATTAAAACACCAGAGTTGATGAATGACTTGAGACGGTGTTTACAAGAGAACCAACGAGAACACACAACAAGGAGACGAGAAGCCCTGACGCCCAGAAACTCTTGGTTTTATTCATCACAATCTGCGATCCAGAGGACAAAATGAACTGCATCACAATGGGGTTGGGTGCTCATGGAAACACTTTCTACAACAAAGTCACAAAGTATGTGTGGAGTTCGAGCCGGAACGAAACAGACAAAACACAGAGTGAAACATAAAATCAATAATAAAAAAAAAGACGTTTATCTTTTCTGTTTTGTAAAAAAAATAGTAACTGATGTTGACACAGCAAAAAGAAAGCAAAACAAACTTGGCATGCAGCTGTCAAAATACTGTTTAATATGCAGAAGGCGGACCTTAACCGTGTGTATAATGAGGGGAGGCGGAGCCTAACCATGTGTATTACGAGGGGAGGCGGAGCCTATCCATGTGTGAGGGAAAGAGGCAGAGCTTAACCATGTGTATTATGAGGGGAATAGGCGGAGCTTCACCAAATGTATTATGTGGGGAGGCGTGGCTTAATTGTGTGTATTATGAGGGGAAGAGGCGGAGCTTAACCATGTGAATTATGAGGGGAGGCGGACCTTAACCGCTAGTATCAGACGGCCTCAGCCTTGGGCAGTGGACGGGGAGAAGGCGGCCGGTCGGATCTTCATCTCAGTGGAAGGTAGAGAAGAGTCTTTACCCTTCCAGTCGATCCACACCACGCCCTGACGGGAAGGAGAGACACAGAAGACGTCAGAAACTCCTAACGCTAACCCCTTCCTTAACCCTATCCCTGCTTGAACCCGACCAGACTCCACCCCCATCCTCTCTCCGTCCCCCCCCCCCCCCCGTTGGTGGACGAGGTGTACCTGGTTGTTGGAGCTGACGCCGTAGAGCCCGTTCAGGTTGGTCTTGTAGCAGTTCTTGTACCACCAGCCCCCCATGTAGGCCCGGGCGCAGTGGATCCCCAGGGGGTCGGGGTCCTGGTCGTGGGTGGAGAACGGCCGGCCGTTGTGGTACTTCATGGAGTCCCCTGGGGATGGAGAGGGTTCAGCGAGACGGCAGTGAGGGAGTGAGGCCTCGGGTATTCAACACATCTCCTCCTGGTGCCAGCGGACTAGCTCTAAACATCTGCTCAAGAGTAGCTTACCCTCAAAAATAGCAGTTAGCATCATGTAGCATCATATTATCCTAGCTATCCCTGTTGTATACGGGGAATGACCAGGCAAACAAATCTGTATCAGTTCATCTAGATCCTGCATAGCTCCCCCCTTAGCCTCCCCCCCCTCCTAGGCACTCCTGGCACTTAAAGATAGTTCTCAGCATCGTGTAGCATCTTATCCCTGCTTTCTCGGTTGTGCACGGGGAATGGGTTAACCTCGTGATGGTTAGTGCTTGGTACTTGGTTCTATGAACATCCTTACTGTACCCACAGAGATATATATATTTTTCTCTTTCTTCTGACGAATCTACTTAGGCCTAAAACATTTTTTTGTTTGGTTCCGGTTTCCGACCGACCCTGTCAATTTATGTGCGACCCAAATTATTTTATGAGCTTTATAAAAAAAAAAGAAATATATATATATTCTTTTTTTTTTTTTGGCAAACTATAATTACGTTTTGGTACAGCACCTCTTCATTCTGTACAAGGATCAGCGAATTTTCTCGTTTTTAAATGAAAACAACCTACCTATCATTCGCTGCCGCTGGAAAAAATTAAATAAATAAATAAAATAAATTCCCTACCTACCCATGACCTCAACTGACAACCAACAGGAGCCATACTTTTTTTTTTTAGGCGTTATTTTAATTCTCTTTGGGTGAAAGCGTGAGGGCCGAGGGCCAAACGCCCCTGGAGGTGAGTGTGGACGAGCAGCTGTTTCCCAGCAGTGATCCAGATGTTTGTCGTCCCCACCTGCGGTGCCGGTGAACCCCGACAGCTGGAGGCTGTAATGGTTCTCCTCCGAGGCCACGCTGAAGGTGGAGTAGTGGGCGTAGGCCGTCTCGTTCTCTGCCCGCAGCTCCACCCTCATGGCCATGGAGCCCGCCTGGGTCAGGTGGTGCAGGAGCTCGTTACCTGGTGGAGGCAATGCCGCGTGGATCAAAGGTGGAGCAGAGGGAGTCACTAACAGTGTAATGTGGAGACACTAAAGGGTGGAGTCACTAACAGTGTAATGTGGAGACACTAAAGGGTGGAGTAACTAACAGTGTAATGTGGAGACACTGAATGGTGGAGTAACTAACAGTGTAATGTGGAGACACTGAAGGGTGGAGTAACTAACAGTGTAATGTGGAGACACTGAAGGGTGGAGTAACTAACAGTGTAATGTGGAGACACTGAAGGGTAACTAACAGTGTAACGACCATACGGGTGGAGTAACTAACAGTGTAACGACCATACGGGTGGAGTAACTTACAGTGTAACGACCATACGGGTGGAGTAACTAACATTGTGACGACCATACGGGTGGAGTAACTGACATTGTGACGACCATACGGGTGTAGCTCTAGACGTACCGAGCCAGAACTCCTGGCTGACGTTCCCAAAGCCCACTCTGTACTCGCTCCAGCTCCTGTAGAAGTCAGTGTTCCCGTTCATCCTCCTCTGGAACACCTGGGAGACAGACGGACAGGGGGGGAGGAGGGGGGGGGGATAACGTGAGGACCAGAGGGGGAGGGGGGTGAGGATAGACAGGGGGTGAGGAGGGGGGTGAGGACCAGAGGGGGAGGGGGGTGAGGACCAGAGGGGGAGGGGGGGAGGGGGGTGAGGACAGACAGGGGGTGAGGAGGGGGTGAGGAGAGACCAGAGGGGGAGGGGGGTGAGGACAGACAGGGGGTGAGGAGAGACCAGAGGGGGGGAGGGGGGTGAGACCCAGGGGGTGAGGAGGGGGGGGGACAGATGGGGAAGGGGGTGAGGAGGGGGACGACAACGACAGAGACCCAGGGGGGTGAGGGGGGGTGAGGACCAGAGGGGGAGGGGGGTGAGACCCAGGGGGTGAGGAGGGGGACGGACAGATGGGGAAGGGGGTGAGGAGGGGGACGACGACGACAGAGACCCAGGGGGGTGAGGGGGGATGAGACCCAGGGGGTGAGCAGGGGGGAGGGGGGTGAGGAGGGGGTGAGGACCAGAGGGGGAGGGGGGTGAGGGGGGGTTCGGAGCGGGTTCGGCCTCACCGTCCAGCCGCCGCCGTCGGTCTCCATGTCGCAGTAGACCCGCTGGGCTCCGCCCTCCCTCCCCAGGGGGTATATGTCCGCCTCGCCCGACGGCCGCGCCCCGTTCTGCAGCTCCTCGGAGCAGTCCGCCGGAGACGGGTACCGCAGCGTCCCTGGGGCGGAGGAACCGTGTGAGCTGGGGGTCGTCACGCAACGAGGACGACACAGGGCGGGTTCTGTAGTTTACGTTCATATGAAGTTATCAAGCTCCTGCTCTCCTTCCAATCGGAGCCACAGGTGAGGCCACAACTATAACTAGGAGACCAGGAGTGCAGAACAGAGAAGAAATGTGTTTGATTTAGAAGGGAGGCATGGGGCTCAGGAGGTCGAGCCGCTTGGCTGGTGACAGGTGGGTTGCTGGTTCGATCCCCGGAGTGCCGAGGTGTCCCAGAGCGAGACACCTTACCCTGACTGCTCCTGACCAGCTGGCTGCCGCCCTGCTAATTGGCTCCGCCAGCGTTATGTGAATGCGTGTGTGAATGTTGGGCAGTATTTTAAAGCGCTTTGGGTGACCTATGGTTAGAAAAGCGCTGTATAAATGCAGTACATTTACCACTGAGTTAGTTATCGAGGCCATGGAAGAATCAGAATGTTGTGGTCGCCTTGGCTGCCGGTTCCAGACCCAGTGGAACTCAGGCCCCGGAACATGAACACATCACTGTAGTACCTGTTACAAACTCTGAGGTCACAACGGAGGTGTAGAGGCCGTCCCTCTCCCCCTGAACCAAGACCACGTAGCGGCTCGCGGGCTGCAGCCTAGTGAGCCGGTACTCTGTGACGGTAGGGTCCAAGATCACCTCCTGAAACACACACCATCCTCCCATTAGGCTGGGTCACACAAGAGGTAGGAGGGCCTCCTACATGGTAGGTCCTACTATAGCTGAGACTCCTCCTACTACATGGTAGGTCATACTATAGCTGTGACTCCTCCTACTACATGGTAGGTCCTACTATAGCTGAGACTCCTCCTACTACATGGTAGGTCCTACTATAGCTGAGACTCCTCCTGAGTCCTACTACATGGTAGGTCATACTATAGCTGTGACTCCTCTACACTACATGGTAGGTCCTACTATAGCTGTGACTCCTCTACACTACATGGTAGGTCTTCTTATAGTTGTGACTCCTCCTACTACATGGTAGGTCTTCTTATAGCTGTGACTCCTCCTACTACATGGTAGGTCTTCTTATAGCTGTGACTCCTCCTACTACATGGTAGGTCTTCTTATAGCTGTGACTCCTCCTACTACATGGTAGGTCTTACTATAGCTGTGACTCCTCTACACTACATGGTAGGTCCTACTATAGCTGTGACTCCTCTACACTACATGGTAGGTCTTCTTATAGCTGTGACTCCTCTACACTACATGGTAGGTCTTCTTATAGCTGTGACTCCTCCTACTACATGGTAGGTCTTCTTATAGCTGTGACTCCTCCTACTACATGGTAGGTCTTCTTATAGCTGTGTCTCCTCCTACTACATGGTAGGTCTTCTTATAGCTGTGACTCCTCTACACTACATGGTAGGTCTTCTTATAGCTGTGACTCCTCCTACTACATGGTAGGTCTTCTTATAGCTGTGACTCCTCCTACTACATGGTAGGTCTTACTATAGCTGTGACTCCTCTACACTACATGGTAGGTCCTACTATAGCTGTGACTCCTCTACACTACATGGTAGGTCTTCTTATAGCTGTGACTCCTCTACACTACATGGTAGGTCTTCTTATAGCTGTGACTCCTCCTACTACATGGTAGGTCTTCTTATAGCTGTGACTCCTCCTACTACATGGTAGGTCTTCTTATAGCTGTGTCTCCTCTACACTACATGGTAGGCCCTCCTTCAGCCGGGCCTCACCTTGCTCTCCTCTCCTACTACATGGTAGGTTATCCTGTAACGTTGGTAGGAGATGCTGGAAGTTTTCCACGTGATGACAGCAGAACGCGGGCCTAACGCGCTGGGCTTCACCGCTGGGGAGCACAATATGAAATGCAACAAGTAATAAAATGTACAACAATTCACAATATAGTAAAATCATAACACCGTTTCTACATCATTATAATACACAATACAGTAATATCATCATGTAGCCCACTATAATACAGTAGTAACATAGTAATGATATAATAGATAACGGACTCCAGTGACTCACTGCTGGCGGTGGTGAAGGTGGTGGAAACGGCTTGGCTCTGGAAGCTGTTCTTCTGGCTCAGAGCCTTCACCCTGTACACCGTCCCCCTCTGCAGAGCCCTCAGCTGGTGCTCCACGGCCCGGCCCGACACCATCACCGTCACCGTCACGTTAGGGACTGACGGGGGATCACTCAGAGTTCACAGAGACTCTGCACAGCCTCCCCCCTAACCCTCCCACCCCTGCTACTCACTTATTGTACGTTGTACGTCCTGACACTTAAGAACAGTACTTAGCATTGTGCAGCATCGTTTCCTAGCTAGCATTCTTGTATACGGGAATGAGTATCCTAGCGATTGTTAGTGCTTGGCACTTGGTTCCATGAGCATCCTTACTGTACCAACAGAGACATAGTGTTGTTTCTCAAATTCTTGTAAGTCGATTTTGATAAAAGAGTCTGCTCAGTGCCCTGAATGTATATTCAAAGGATCTCCAAACTCACTCTTGGCCGACTCGTAGCTGATGATGAAGCGATCCACTCTCCCCGGGCTCGGCGTCCACCGTAGCAGAGCTCTGGTGTCCGTCACATCCACCACTCTGAACTGCAACGGAGGGGCGGGCACTGCAGGGAGAGGATATAGATGGGGTCAATTCAACGTTCTCAAAGACCAAGACACACATCATGGTTGGCTTATGGTACCGGGCAACGCTGAACTATGTCTGGGCAAAGAGATTTGGTACCAGGTGAGGGTGTGCTATGTCTGGTACACTAGCTATGGTACCAGGTGAGGGCATACTATGTCTGGTACAGTAGCGTATGGTACCAGGTGAGGGTGTGCTGTGTCTGGTACACTAGCTATGGTTCCAGGTGAGGGTGTGCTATGTCTGCTGCAGTAGTTTATGGTAGCAGGTGAGGGTGTACTATGTACAGTAGCTTATGGTACCAGGTTAGGATATGCTATGTCTGGTCCAGGAGCAGGTTGAGGTGAACTTGTGTACCAGTGGTGATGTGGGATGTGAGGGCATCACTCTGGGAGTGTCCTTGGCTGGTTGTCACGGCGATGATGTAGGAGGACCCGGCACCCAAATGGGACAGGACAACATGGGAATGCTGGAACTCCACCGCCTCAAAGCTGCTCTCGCCTGGCAGGATGAGACACACACAGAGGCTTCTATTGAATCAGGAACAGTGAACAGCCATGGAATGAGGGGTTTTCATATCGAGGTGGGTAATACTGAATGAAGCAACAACTTTACCAAACCTGTAATGGAGTTGGTGTATGTGACCCTGAAGCCGGTGAAGGCGCTCTTGGGTTTAGACCAGGAGACCGTGACAGACGACTCGGTCACGTTGCTGAACACCATCTCCGTCGGCGGCTCAGGCCCTGGGGAAACATCAAGGCGTGTTAGCGTGTGTGTGGCTTTATTTGAGTAACCCATGATGGAGACTTTTACCTGTAGTAATGGATGTCCTGTGGATCTTGGACCTTCTCCCAGAGGCTGTGCCGAATATCTGCAGGAGGTAGCGTGTGTTTGCCTGGAGGTGGTCGAAGTCCACCGCACGTACATTCCCAGGAAGAACCAGGGAGATTCTCTGCTCCTCTGCTTTTCCTCTGGAGCCGGTGGCTTTAGCCGAAGAAGCCGTTGCGTCCGCGTTTTCCTTCAGCGCCTGCCCTGCCGTCGTGTTCTTTGAGACGGTGGTTGCCATGTCGTCAATGCCCGGTTGTCCGTCCGCTGCCTCTTCGTCTACTGTTCCCTCAGCCTCCATCCTCTGCTCTCTCCTGATCACAGTAAAGTTCTTGAACATCCCTGCTGGAGCCGACCATGTGAGGGTGAAGCTGTACGAGGACACGTTGGAGACCTTCACAGAACCCAGACCCCCTCCGGATTTCCTGCTTGTGTGCTGTTGTGTTGCCGTATCCCCGGTTACCTGGACGAGCGTCTCCTTAGCGGACGCCTCTCCATGTTCTACACTGGTCACGTTCACTGAAGTCTGGCTCTTCTGTGTACCTTTTGCTTTCCCGGAGCCAACCTTGCTTGTCTGAGTTTTGGCAGCCTTTCCATCCCCGTGTGACTTGATCACCGCTGTATGGTTGGCTGTGGGCGTGGGCTTGTCTTTGGCGCTCAGTGTAGCGTTGGTTGTAGAAGACTTTGTAACCAAAAACTGATCGACTGGAGTGTCTTTGGTTGACTTTGCATCAGCAGACTGATTGACTAAAGTTGTCAAATCACTTGTCAAAACTGAAGTTGCAGACTTGTCTTTGGTGATCGTTGTTGTACCCCTGCCTGTCGCAGGCTTTGTGACTCTAGACTGAGTAGTCCTAACCTCTGTAAGAATGTTAGTTTCTGTGTTAGGCTTCAAATCGCTCAATGTTTTAAGTGAAGTCTTCTGACTGACCGAAGTTGTTGGCTTGTCTTTGCTGTCAGTGGTACCAGTGTTTTTCACCGTTTTGGATGCGGTTGAAACCACTGTTTTAACACCACTTGAATGGGTTTTAACTGAAGTTATATGATCGACTGCAGACACTTGCTTATCTTTGCCTGTGGTGTTACCACCAGTGGCGTTTTTTGTTGCCGTGGAGAGCACTGTTTTAGCCACTGTGAGAGCAGGCTTAACATCACTTGTATGTGTTTTAACTGAGGTTATCTGATCGACTGCAGACACTTGCTTTTCTTTGCCTGTTGTGTTACCACCAGCAACTTTTTTTGTTGCCGTGGAGAGCACTGTTTTAGCCAATGTGAGGGCAGGCTTAACATCACTTGAAAGTGTTTTCACTGAAGCAGTCTGCTTGTCTTTACCGGCAGTGGTTCTACTTAAAATAGCTTTCCCAGAGCTGATCTTGGTCGTTTGAGTCTTTTTGTTATCAACAGTCTGCACCACATGTGAATTGTTAACACTCCCGGTTTTGACCTCTTTAATCAGTGTATGGGCAGATGATTGGGTGACATCTTTCTCAGCCAGTGTGGAAGGATGTAGGGACTTCTTCACGTCAGATGTTTCAATGGCCTTGGTCAAAAGAGTCTGAACTTTGGCAGTACCATTGGTCACTTCCTGAGCCCCCAATGTCACATTTGTCTGTGGCTGGTCTTGCAGCTGGCCAGCGGTAGCATGTGCTTTAGCCATGACCCCTTCTTTCATCATCACCTGTTTGGCTTCAGATTTGGGTGGGAGTTCTTTGCTGGCCAGGACCTTAGTTCTCCCTGTACGGGCCTCCTCCTGCTTCGTGCCCTTGTGTTTCAGAAGAACCTGACCCACGGTCAGCTGGACAGACTTTCTGGCGCTTGCAGAGTTTTTGGTATTTATTTTGACAGCGGTAGTCTCTTGTCTTGCTTGGGTTTTCACTGTGCTCACCTTCCCAGGTTTGGCCAGAGTTAGAGTCTGCTCTTTTTTCTGAGAAAGCGTTTGCTCTGCCTTTGTGTTCTTGTCCTGGGGTATCTTCACCATCTCTACGTTCGTCTTGACCTTCCCTTTGTCCCCTTCTGAAATATAACAACAGCAACTGAGTTTGAGGAATGCGTGAACCATTTTCACTGTGATGACTTTAAAAAACAATTAACTTCATGGAAATATTTCAGGGTTTTATGGCGAAGCCAGTTACGGACTCACTTGTTTCACAGTTGACTCCAGGAGCACACCTACTGCAGTCAGGGCTTTGGAACCCCACCGAACACACACATCTCCCCATCTCACATTCACCATTTCCATTACATTCGTTTGGACACTTCCCTGGATGGAAAGAAAAGAAGACAAGCAGCACATGAGTATTTAAAGTGACAATGAGCAGAATTAAGAAAACACCAACGCAAACATGTTTTCTCTTTACTTGCTATGTTTGCGGGCGGTCAACAACCAGCATCCTGAGCCAACACGTTAGAGTCGTGTCACAACTCATTCCCTTTATTTACCTTTTTACAAATGCAGTAGATCATTTTACTTTGCTTAAATATAATAATATATTAGTAAATCTTACACATTATGACTTTAAAAGCGAACACATGCAAAACATTCATGAAGAAAGCGTGTGTTAAAGAGGACTCCATCCGTACGTTGACCTTTCAGAGCGGTCATCTCCTTCTCCAGTCGCTCTACACGTATCCTCAGAGCCTCCATCTCAGCCTGGCAGCTCTCGGAGCAGCCTGCAGGCACAAGGCTGATCTTATGGGTCACCACCAGGGGAGAGCCAGGCTTCAGCTTCACCTCCTGCTCCGTGGTGTGGACGCCGTCACACTTCTCGCTGGTCCCGGCGTCCTTCGGCCCACTGGTCACCGCGGGCGTTTTGATGGCTTTGGCAGACCTCACATTACTGGTTGAGGTCTGATTGACTGAGGTCGTCGACCTGTCCTTGCTGGCTGGTTTAGTTATTATAAGGCCGGGCTTCTCTGTGACGGCCTCACTTGAAGGTGTGTGCGTCGACTGAACTCCCTGAAAGACGGTTGGGTCGGAAATGCTGATTGCAGGAGATTTGATCGAGGTGGTTTGATTTGTTGAAGCTGTAGGCTTGTCTTTAGCGGTTTTGGTGGCACCATCTGTGACAGCAGCAACAAGTTTGTTTTTAATGATTTTGACATCACGAGTGGGAGGAGTTCTGGTCTTATTAATGGCGTGCTTGTCCTTAATGGCCGCTGGCAGTGTCTTTGGTGAGGTTGAAGGGAGGGCGTGGCTTAACGCGGACGCTTTCTTCACCTTCGTGGTCTTTGTCCCGTTGACCACCACAGGTTTCTGCCTGACCATCAGGGGGGTGGGAGTTGTTTGGTCTGCTACATTTGGCTTTGGGGAGGCCAGAGTGGTCTGTTTGGCAAGAGCGGGAATGTATTTCAAGATAGAAGGGGTGACAGTGGCATCGGATTTGATCGTGTCACTTCCTGTGGAGTTCCTCTTCTCGTTGGCTGGGGTGTGACGGGCGGGGACAGAAGTGATGAGCAGGACAAGACAGAGAGAGAGCAGCATTTTGAAACAGAAGCAGATATCCTCTGGAGGCCTCGGGTATATGAACACAAGGACAAGTTCCGTCCAGTATATGTCCTCTGTGTTACAGCAAGCGGGAGTCTTTCCTAGAGGAGAATTCAGAAAGAAAGAAAAGTCAAACTTGGTGGAAGCAGACGGTTTCATTTCAGAAAAGTCGTTTTTTTGTGAACCACCCAGCTCTAGGCGTATACAGAGCCCCCATTCACTACTGACCTCACCGACCACATCATGCACACCACCACTGACACACTCTCTTGATTAACCCATCTCAGCAGATCTAACTCTACTCACCTTAACCCTAACCCTACTAACCCCACTCACACTAACCCTACTAACCTTAACCCAACTAACCCTACTCCTAATTACCTCCCAGCAGATTCATGGTTGAGGCCCAGATTAATGGCAGGTTTAGACTGAAGTTTAGACTCATTAGGAAATCTATTTATCCTGTTTATAATTTCCCATTCTGTAATCAAAGCTTTTAGGGCCACCAAGCACAATGATATCTTCACTCAAACATCCGGTGACATTCATCGCTCGTGGACCGCTAGACAAACACCCCTCGAGTGTTTCCAATAGCGACCACTGTGCATCGATTCACCGGCGATATTGGAGTGAGTAAAGTAAATCTCCATAGAGCGGCGGTTTGAGCAGGTAGGAGAGAGGGCTGTAGGGTCTGTAGAGAGGCCCAACAGAGCCCTCCTGTATCAGCAGAGCACACTGCCTCTTTCACCCACATAACCCCCTCACACATCCACAACTCACCAAGGAGGCAAGCCGTCCATCAGGTGGAGACTGGATACTCCTGTACATTCACACTACTCTACTGTACTGTGTATGGATGCTACCTCAACTAGATCCCAACGGGTGCATTGGGAATGCGGAAATGGGATGTATGGATGAATTGGTTTAATCAACTCATTTCGGTCAGGGTCGTCACTAAAACAGAATATTTTCAGTATTTCGTTATCTTTGTCATTCACTTCAGAATTGTAATAATTTTTGCAACCCAATTGTAGGATTGTTGCTATTCATGCATGTCAATAAATTAACTTTTTAACCATAGCTTAACCTTTTTATTTAAATATTTTAAATATTATTTTGGGGCTTATTCATACCCAACATTTTGCAATTGTATTATATGTAGTTTCCTTCAATTAAGTCATTCAATGCTATTCAATTCATTAATCAAATGGGAATTACTGAAAATTAAAAATAAAATTTGTACGCAATCTAACGCATAGGACATGACAAAATACACATGCACATTGAAATACAGTATGGGTACCAGAGTAATACCACAGTAATAAACAGTAATTCAACAGTTTCACCATAGTAATCCCACAGTAATCCCCCAGTAATACCCCAGTAATACCAGAGTAATACCACAGTAGTACCACAGTAATATCACAGTAATATCACAGCAATAGATAGTAATAGCACAGTTTAACCACCGTTTTACCGCAGTAGTACCACAGCAATGCAAGTTATAGCACAGTAATACACAGGTTTACCACAGTAGTACACTGTTGTACCCCAGTAACACCACAGCAATACAAGTTTTACCACAATAATACCCAGTAATACACAGCTTTACCCCAGTAATAGCAGAAACATGCGTGAGAACGGCTGACCTACTGGGAGGTGGAGGCTCTAGGTGTGCCGGTCTGCTCCCTCCACGGACTGAAGCTCACTGAGACCTGCTGGAGCCGAGGGGGAGAAGAGCAGCGGGAAGGGGAGAACCTGAACGAGTGCCCTCACTGAAGACCCCCCACCACCTGCACCACCCCCACCACCTCCACCTCCCCCACCACCTCCACCTCCCTCACCACCTCCACCTCCCCTCACCACCTCCTCTTACCGCATCACCACCTCCTCTATCCCCACCACCTCCTCTATCCCCACCACCTCAAGGTTGTCACCTTAAGCAGACATCCATAGTTAAAGCATCCATGCCTCGTTAAGGCAGACCTGCCTAGTTAATGCAGACATCTCTAATTAAAGCAGGCCTGCCTAGTTAATGCAGACATCTCTAGTTAAAGCGGATCTCCCTAGTTAAGGCAGACCTGCCTAGTTAATGCAGACATCCCTAGTTAAAGCAGGTCTCCCTAGTTAAGGAAGACATCCCTAGTTCAAGCAGATCTCCCTAGTTAAGGCGGACCTCCCTAGTTAAGGCAGATCTCCCTAGTTAAGGCGGACCTCCCTAGTTCAAGCAGATCTCCCTAGTTAAGGCGGACCTCCCTAGTTAAGGCAGATCTCCCTAGTTAAGGCGGACCTCCCTAGTTAAGACAGATCTCCCTAGTTAAGGCAGATCTCCCTAGTTAAGGCAGACATCCCTAGTTAAGACAGATCTACCTAGTTAAGCAGACATCCTTGACGCCTATTCGACCTCTGGTTGAATGCAGCCCCTCAGAGGTCCGGTTCATCTGACTACGTATAGTTTAACACTGCGTGTATTCAGCCCTGATTCTGGGGGACAGGGCCCTCTCTCCAGATGAATGGGGGGTCTGTGTGCGCTAATGCGATGTGGCTACGTGGGAGTTATGTAAGGAACCAAATATCAGTCAAGGACTGCTGTGTGAGGACACCCGGCACCAACCTTCTGGGAACCACATGAAGACAAGTCAGCGGGACAGCGTCCACACAAACACACACCAGCAACACGTCCTTGAACCTAACCATTCATGTGCCTGTTTATGTTTCAGACGCGCAGGTACAAGTACACAGGTCCACACCAACATGCAACCATCCGTAATAAGATCATTTATTTACATGCTATCGTTGTCTGCAGCCTAATGATCCCTCTCCACGGAGGTTGAAGAGACTCCTCATTCATGAGAGACACCAGGGTTCTCCACCTTCCATGTGAAGCCAGGGACATACATGTGGTCCGATTAGTGTCATATGGCGGTGATGGGGGACTTCAATGGAACCACCCCTCTGGCACGGACCATGTGGTCTTCCTTTGGTGTTGATGATGGACAAGATGACCTCACAGGAAGGAACACCTCTAAAGGCATATCATTGGAGTCTGAACTCAAAGATGGGTGGTCTCCCTGGCATCGCTGCCCCTGTCTGGCAGCAATGTACCGCTCAGCCTGACTTACTCTCTGATCCAGGATCACTGGTACTACCTCAGTCCTCATATACTGATCCAGGATCAGTGATGCTACCCCAGTCTTACTCTCTGATCCACGATCACTGATACTGCCTCAGTCCTCATATACTGATCCAGGATCAGTGATACTACCCCAGTCTTACTCTCTGATCCAGGATCACTGGTACTACCTCAGTCCTCATATACTGATCCAGGATCAGTGATACTACCCCAGTCTTACCCTCTGATCCAGGATCACTGATACTGCCTCAGTCTTACTTCAGGCTCTGATCCAGGATCAGTGATATTCCCTCAGTCTGAGGATAACTGAGATGTGAAGTCGATGCTTTAGAGTTCATAACCCCGTTAGATTCAGTGATAATTTTGCTCTAGCATGGATCAGACACATTTGGATCCGTCACGTTTGGGAGAACATCCACATTCAGGATTTTAATGAATCAATCCCAAACCATCCGTACTTAACATTTACTTTGTCAGCAGCACCTAAAGCGTCCTAGGGCCTTTCTGAAGCCCAGGTAGCATTTGGCACCAGTGCCATGCTACGGGCATTGCTGAGGTGAAATATGTGATGTGTGTTTACCTTTATTGATTCAAGTGTTATGCAATGTGTAGTGCTGAGCGCACAGAGCGTACATTGAGCTGACAGCGCTGTGACACTCAGTACTTCCATGCTGTTGATATTGGAGCAGAGCTTTAAAATAATAAAGTACATAAGCCTGCGCCTGTGCCCCCCCCCCCCCCTTCACCCTTCCCCCCTACTCTCACCCCCTACCCTCACCACCATACCCTCACCCCCCCCCCCTCCCCCATCCCCTGTTTCTATATTTTATATTTATACAATGATCTCCAACACATGTTTGGATATTATATATATTTATAAAATGATCTCCCACAGTTGTTGGATATCTGGTTAAAGGTATTGAAAGAGAAAGAAAAATGATGAACATGCATGGTTTTATTAGTACATTATACATACCGTTACAGGTGGATATGTAGAACGTAAAGCATTGATTAACCACAGGGGTTACACATTTCATAAGTATAATATTTGTGGTATATATATCTCCGTTAAGATTTGAGTGGTCCAGAGATCATGGTTCTGATGTGAAATATACTGAACCAAAGTGGACCTTTACAAACTACAGTCATTCAGGTCATTAGCAAAGTCACTGAAAGATTTACAACTAAGCTCGTATCTCCTCGATGAGGCACACTTCTGAGCATCAGGAACCAACTCCACCCAGGTGGTGGAGTCCAACAGGTACTGCATTCTAGAGAGAGAGAGAGAGAGAGAGATGGACACAGAAAGAGAGAGACAGAGAGAGAGAGATGGACACAGAAAGAGAGAGAGAGAGAGAGAGAGAGAGAGAGAGAGAGAGAGAGAGAGAGAGAGAGAGAGAGAGAGAGAGACAGGTGTAGTGGGGGGGAAGAGAGTCAACATAGCCTGGTATATATATCTTAGGATTTGTACTTCATGGACATCGCTTACTCTCCGTGTGAGTCGGTGGTGGAGCCGTCTTTGCCCATGATGAGGTACTGCCGGTCCACCTCAAGCTGCTCTCTGCACTGAAGCCTGTTGGCAAACACTCTCCTGCTGTGGGCGGCTACCCTGGTGTCCTTACCTGCGTGGGACAGGACGTACACGCGTCGTATCAAAGTAAAAGAACGCAGTCACACATTAGCATTTGTCTCGAGTGTTGTGGATGTCCTCTTTAATAAGCCTTACTTGACTTGAGGAGCATCACTATTTTTGTGTTGTAAAGGCGAAAGTTGCTCTTGAAGGAGACATCGAGAACCTCCACCAGGAACTCTGAAAGCAAATCGGGAAGAATGAGAATAAACACAGCAGCTGTTCTGGTGGTTCAGGTGATGTAACATGAGCGCAAAAACACAATGTGTTGAGATTAAAGGTCCCATGACATGCCACCAGGTGTGGTGTGATTAGCCGTTACAAGCCGTTTTGGAAATTGGCCCCTTATGAAATCACAGGTGGGCGTGTCCACCTAGATGTGTGCTGGATAGATCAGTTTGCCAGCCTACCCAGTGGACTGTAGCAAACGTTGCTCATCTATCCGTCGCACATCCACATCTATCCACATCGAGGTGGACACGCCCACCTGTGATGTCATAAGAGGTAGATTTCCAAAACGGCTTGCAACGGCTAATCACACCATATGGGACCTTTGCAGATGTAGTACAATTATTAAATCTGTGAGAGGGTTAATGTGACAGGGTTACTGTGAGAGCGTTGGTGTGACAGGGTTAGTATGACAGGATGAGTGGGACAGGGTTAGTGTGACAGGAAGAGTGTGACAGGGTTAGTGTGACAGGATGAGTGACACAGGGTTAATGTGAAAGTGTTAGTGTGAAAGGGTTAGTCCGACAGGGTTAGTGTGAGAGGGTAAGTATGAGAGGGTTAGTGTGACAGGGTTAGAGTGACAGGATGAGTGTTAGAGGGTTAGTGTGACAGGGTCAGTGAGAGGTTCAGTTTGAGAGGGTTAGTGTGACAGGGTTAGTGTGAGAGGGTTAGTGTGACAGGATGAGTGTGACAGGGTTAGTGTGAGAGGGTTAGTGTGAGAGGGTTAGTGTGACAGGGTTAGTGTGACAGGGTGAGTGTGACAGGATGAGTGAGACAGGGTTAGTGTGACAGGGTTAGTGTGAGAGGGTTAGTGTGACAGGGTGAGTGTGACAGGATGAGTGAGACAGGGTTAGTGTGACAGGGTTAGTGTGAGAGGGTTAGCGTGACAGGGTTAGTGTGACAGGGTTATGTCCTCACTGTAATCCACCAAAGGGTGGTAGCAGGCGTGCTGTATCCGGCTGCCCTTCTTAATCTTGGTCTTCAAGAGGTTCTTCACTTCATGGCAGGGTCCTGATAGAATAAGACAACGTTAGCAGAGTAGCAACAAAGCTTAGCGACATTGTGGGAGGCTGGCTGCCAGCGGTTGGGAATGAAGACCTACTCTCTGCACATTGGCACACGTCATCAGAGCACAGTTTGGACACCTCTGTGCCCCTCTTGGGGGCAGAGTAGAATATAGTGCACTTCTTCACTGCAACGAAAGCAAAGAGCATAAATTAGGCTCACCAAGCCCGATCCGAGGGAACGAATGAAGACATGAGTGGATGAAAGGTTTATGGAAAGGATGGTTGTTACTTGGTTCATAATAATCGTAGAAGGAGGCTTGAGCGGGCTGCAGGAGGCTGATGGGGACGGTTTGTTTAGCCTCAAACGTTATGCACTGGCTCTCAGCCTTGAGCTGCAGGGAAAGGATGTGAATGCAGGATCAGGTGCAGCACTAAGGACCACAATGGGAATAAGCCTTAGGGCTTTTATTGTGTCATCCCTGACTATCTTTATTGATAGAATGTATTGCACAGGTTGTTGTTTCATATTTTTGTGTCAAGAATGGTCAAATAAAATCTATCGAAAATCACTAGCATGTTGCATCGAATGTCATCAGATGGGGTCTGTTGTGAGAAGGCAGTACCTCGTTGAAGTACAGTATGACTCTTCCAGAGGAGATCTCATAATGTGAGATGTAGAGCTCAGGGGGACTTTTAAGCTGTTGAAGGAACAGGGTAAGAGCAGATTAAGTAATTCAATTAAATTTCATTAGTATAGCCCTTTATCACAGGTACAGTCTCAAAGGGCTTTACAGGCCATGTATTTATAAATATGACCCCCCCCCCCCCTGACTCTAGCCCCCCAGAGGGCCAGAGCAAGGAATAAAGCTGGAGAAGAGACGCTGATTGGGGATCCCTCCTTCCAGGGATGATCAGGAGTGCAATGGGTGCCATAATTGACATACCGTCGCATAACGTAGCTATCGTGACAATCTGATGTGAAGGAGGCTTACTTACTTTGTCCAGATGCTCTGTATTAGCCTCAAAGCCACTGAGGAGGGTGATGTCTGCAATAGCCATACCAGTGAGATTGCTTTTCAGGCTGGAAAACAGAAACAGATGAATATCAACACTTGGCCCAGGCTAGGACAGGTGGAAACATATGGAGATAGATTGGTGAATCCCACTCAGCTTCCCATTGGTTTCATACACCCAATAAATGTGTTTAAAGTGAACTGAAATTAATCTGTGTGAGCTGAACTAAACTGAATGTGTGTAAAGTAAAATGAACTGAATCTGTGTAAAGTGAACTGATTGTATGTAAGGTGAACTGAACTGAATCTGTGTAAAGGGAACTAAACTGAATGTGTTTCCAGTGAAGTGAAGTGAATTTATGCAAAGGGAATTGAATTGAATGTGTGTAAAGTGAACTGAATTGAATGTGTGTAAAGTGAACTGAACTGAATGTGTGTAAAGTGAACTGAACTGAATGTGTTTAAAGTGAACTGAACTGAATGTGTGTAAAGTGAACTGAACTGAATGTGTGTAAAGTGAACTGAACTGAATGTGTGTAAAGTAAACTGAACTGAATGTGTGTAAAGTGAACTGAACTGAATGTGGGTAAAGTAAACTGAATTTGTGTACAGTGAAGTGAACGGAATACATGTAATGTGAACTGAATGTGTGTAAAGTGAGCTGAACCATCTGAACGCCATCAGGTTGACAGGACTTAAGGACTCACCTTAAACAGACATTGTACACCAAAGAGTTTTCTTTCGCAGAGTTTTCGTAGATTTCTCTCCTGCGTCGGGTTCTGTGCTTGTCGATTTCTGCGTCGTAATCGTAGTTTTCATCGAAGTACTGGTAGTTGTCCAGAATCTTAGCTGTTGAAATAACGGTTGGCAGTGTTTTCTATTTCTTTACACTGTTTGAAGTACCTTTAAAACTGGTGTTAACAACTAGACCAACTCACAGGTGTACTGAGCCTTCCCCTCTAGCGTCACGTTGATGTTCAGTAAGGTACAGCTTTCCTTGGGCTCCATCAGATAGAAGTGCTTCATGACCTGTACAGATGGACCGTTGAGTTACTAGTCATCACATTTTTTATTTGCTTTTGCCAAACATTGAGCAGAAATAAATCAAACCATCTTACTTTCATTTTGATGTTTCCCGTTCCTTTCAGTTCCACCTTGATCTTGTTTCCTATCATGGACTGAGATGACAGACAGGATTAAAGAGATGAGTTAGGAGTAGGGTAAGTGGTTCTACGGGCTCGGTGTCCATGAGGATGTACTGTACCTTCAGCTCGACTATCACTTTGTCCGTCGGCTCTTTTAACAACAACTCCCCCTTGTCTGATCTTCCCGATACGAAGAACTCTGCCTCCACCGTACTGAAAGACTTAGCGGGCTTCTTCACGTCATACTCTGCCAGGGCCTCCAGAGCCACGATGGTGTCCTGGACACAAGAAAGTACTTCAATATAGCTCGTAGTTGTACTTCAATATAGCTCGTAGCAGCTGGACTTGAATATAGCTCCTAGTTGTACTTCGATGTAGATCGAAGTTTTACTTGAATATACCTCATAGTTGTACTTGAATATAGCTCATAGTTGTATGTGAACCTAGCTCATAGTTGTACTTGATCATAGCTCGTAGTTGTACTTGAATTAAGCTCGTAGTTGTTCTTGAATATAGCTCGCAGTTGAACTTGAATATAGCTTGTAATTGTATTTGAATATAGCTCGTAGTTGAACTTTAATATAGCTCTTAGTTGTACTTGAACATAGCTTGTGGTTGTACTTGAATTTAGCTTGTAGTTGTACTTGAATAAAGCTTGTAGTTGTACTTGAATATAGCTTGTAGTTGTGATTGAATATAGCTCGTAGTTGAACTTGAATATAGCTCTTAGTTGTACTTGAATAATGCTCGTAGTTGTACTTGAATAAAGCTCGTAGTTGAACTTGAATATAGATCATAGTTGAACTGAAGCTCTGTTCATTTCCCATGAAGGAACCAGGTTACCTGCGTTGACATGAACCCCCCGCCGTAGTTCTCCTGCGCGACCAGCCAGCAGGAGGCGTTGTCGGCCCACGGGAAGTCCTGGTGCGCCACAGCTGTCAGCAGGGCGTAGGCCGTCGTTTCCACGGTGATAGCATCCTGCTGAGAGGAGCTTTGTGGATCGTCTTTCCACACCCGGCAGCCGTTGTCATCTGTGGAGTGTAAAGAAGTCAACAAACACGCAGATTCAACTGTTTCAGTGTGAGCATTGTGTTGTTGGACCGACATTGTGTGTCTGACCGACCTTCTGCAGCCAGAGCTTGGAGCTGCTTCCAGGCTGGTTTGGCTCCGTCTATGTCAGGCAGACAGACGGCCAGGCAGTAGGCTGTGATGGCCACAGCATAAGGCCTCTCCAGCTCCCCCACGTGGGAGAGGAGGTACGACGTCGAGCTGGCGATACTGGCCACCTAAGGACCAAAATAAATTCAGAAGTTTATGGACGTAGAAATACAGTGAAAAGACCTCAAACCAGAAAGCATGCATGGTTTCTGAACCAGTGCTAGCAGCACCCCTAGGGGTCACTTGGGTAACTGCATGCACATTTCTTGGTCGGACAAATGTCCGACACTATTCCAGAATATCGGACACTAGGAATATCTTCCGGATGTTATTCACTAATAATTAAATAATCACCAAAAGTCCACATTTAAACGACAAACGACCCAAACTAAGTTGCTTCAATAAATTTGAAGGCTAATATATTTATTATATTAGCCTAGGCAAAAAAACATGACGGACATTCTTCGCAAAAATGGTATACCGGTAAAAAATTATTAATTTGATAATTGCAATTCTTGCAGGCCACTTTTGGCGCAACTTCATGGCATGGAAGTGCTCCGCTGCTCGCGAAAAGTTGAAGTCTTTCAATCCCGGCCCAAGGCTCGATATGCGTATCAGCCTCGTCACCTTTTCCTCAGCTAGGCGGTTTCTGATAGATGTTTTAATCCTGTTTTGAAGAGAAAAGGCTCGTTCCGCAGGAACACTGGACAC
Source organism: Gadus chalcogrammus (assembly GCF_026213295.1). Classification (NCBI taxonomy): domain Eukaryota; kingdom Metazoa; phylum Chordata; class Actinopteri; order Gadiformes; family Gadidae; genus Gadus; species Gadus chalcogrammus. The sequence goes on from NC_079417.1 coordinate 1,493,830, forward strand.
GGGGATTGTACTGGCGATTTTGGCCAGCTTTGCCCAGTCGGGAAAGATTTTTCGGCGAGCGCGTTCACGAGGATTTGTGCCGCGACAAATTCGCTCGAGTTGAAATATTTCAACTTTGACGCGAATTTTGCGTGATGACAGCCAATCAGCGTTCAACAGCTTGGCCACTGAGTGACATGTGTATGCATGTGCGGGTGCATTGCGCAAGTTCATGAATGCACGTTCGTGTTTGCCTCCCTGGTGACTTGGCCAGGAACCGCTACTGGTTTTCATATGCTAATGATTAATTCATACATAAATGCAAACTTCTTTCTTTTTTTTCTCGGACATGTGGGCCGTTTACATTTTATTTTACCGGCCATGCGTGCGTGCAATCGGCCAATGTCCGGCTATAGCCGGCTAACGTGAACACTGGGCTATATCTCTATATGTATATGTAGCTATATGGATAGCTGTGGCTCACCACATCGTTCTTCATGCTGTGTTCGACGAATGGGATGGCGTGCTGCAGCGCCACGGCGATGAACGCCGTCATGGATATGTCGATCCCAGCGCCTCTGATCCCCCCCTGCAGTGGAGGGAAGGGGGGGGGTCAGGAGAAGCACACCTTTAAAGGGGACATATTGAACCCCCAGGTGAGGGTGGGATTAGCCGGTACAAGCCGTTTGGAAAATCGGCCTCTTCCGACATCACAAGTCGGCGTGTCCACCTAGATGTATGACGGATAGATGAGCAACGTTTGCTAGTCTAGAGCCAGGCGATTAATTAATAATAAAAAAATTAATTAAAAAAATGTGGTTTCGGTTATTGTGTTTTTGTTTACATTTTAATTATCAGAAGTTTAATACATTTTGATTTTGACTTTTCTGTTGTGACAATTAAACAAAAAAAATAAAGTTTATTTGCATTACCTTATTATTTTAGTGAGGACTCATAATAACTACAAATAACCAATGTTATGGAAATCTGTTTATGTTTTGTTACGCCTTTCTGGAATTTCTTTTTTAAATATATATCGGCCGATATATCGGAGTAGGCTGGTAGACTGATCTATCCAGCACACATCTAGGTGGACACGCCCACTTGTGATGTCAGATGAGGCACATTTTCAAGACGGCTTGTAACGGCTAATCACACTCACACCTGGTGGTATAATATGTCTCCTTTAACCAACCATGTGTGAGTGGGCTCCTGAAACCAGCCTACATCCATCTCCCTGTGGTACACAGGGTGTGGGTCTGAGAAGGACCCGTCCTGTTTCTGAACGGACATCAGGAAACGGACTGAAGTGCTGATGTCCTGATTGGACACGTCCCTGCCAATGTGACCCTGCGGGCCGCCTCCCCTTCCGGCCATCTGGCGATCCGCCAACAGAGACAGCACTTTCACAACAAGAGCGGTGAGCCTGTGGTCAAAACAGAACACGGTTAAGGCCAGTGCTGCTGTTTAGCAGGAGCCAACCTGGGAAGATATTTACAACAATATGTAGATAGAATGCCTACCAATAACTTGATGGAGTTGTAATCCATGCTCCATAAGATCCATCAGCTTTTTTGAAAGTCAGAATTCTCGTCAAACCTGGAGAGAAAACATAATTGTTTAAATATTTGGGTGCTGGGCTTGCTCATGCTGGACTTTCTTCTCTTTGTTGACAACTGTTCAACCTCATGACATCATCATGACATCATCGTGACAACATCATGACAGCAACACGACATCATCATCATGACATCCTCACGACTTCCTCATGACATCGCCACGACATCTTTCTGATGTCTTGATGACATCATCATCATGACATCATCCTCATGACATCCTCATGAGGATGACATCATCCTCATGAGGATGATGTCATCCTCATGTCTACCACGCTGATGCCGCCTTCAAAACGCTCAGAGTTTCCGAGAGTTTTTTGAGTTTCAGACCTTAAGCTCAGAGGAAAGTGCTTTGAACACTTTGTTGGGTCTGAGTTATCGCTCCGAGTTTCCCGCGGAAATAAAGCAACCCGAGTCCCCCCAGATCACGTCACAACAATGGCTGCCCATTTCATTGATAGACTAAAGTGAACTTGCAGCAAGCACAAAGAGGCAAACTTAACACCCATTCTAACATTTGCATTACAATTTATTATAGCTGACAATTATAAACATCACCTGATAAAGTCTCGCTCATGTTCAACCATCGCAAGCAGTTCTAATAACTGTTTCATCTGATTCAGCTAAGATGCGCAAAGAGGTCCCTGCGGGCATCGGGAAGGTTTACGTAAAGACACGTAAGAGCTTCCGAACCTCCGAGCTGTTTTGAAGGCGGCATAAATAATCAACAGTAAGCCGACGTGGGAGGAGTGATGTGGATCAGACGTACTGACCCTCGTCAGTCCTCTGCAGAGCCAGGTCCCTGGAGCCGGCCGGCAGCTGGAACCACAGCTGGCTGAGGTCCAGGTAGCGCAGAGCCAGGACTGTCGGGGCCATCAGCTTCATGGTCTGCTCTGCACAACCGCCAGGCAGCCTCAGAAGACCGGTGACCCCTTCGGCCGACAGGAGGACCCTGGCACTGGACTCGCCGAACCCCGCCCCTGGGAATAGGACTCAGCTGTGACTTACTGAAATAAATGACTATCGTAATATAGTTCATTACTACGACACAAGTGGGCTCAACACACACCTTCCATCTTAATGAATAGATTGGAGGAGGATCCGGGGACCGTCTCATTGGGTAGGTTTCCATCGATGCTGAAAGAAGCCCCCCCTGAGCAGACAACAGCGCACCCATTGGTCGATCAGAAATGAAAGAGTCAATGATTAAACGTTTGAATTTGAAGTCTCACCTTTCAAATCATAATTCAAAGTAATCTCCTTCGTCTTTTCTTCTCCTTCTGTCTACAAAAAACAGAGAGACACTCGTTGAACCTTTGACATTAAGAGTTGAAACTGCAAAGTAAACTCTTCATTGGGTAATTCCCATGAAGTAATGATAGCCAGAGAACCTTTCTTGAGCGCTTTCACCCAGACTACCAGTTCCATACCCATCTGCCCCCCATGAGAAACATGCACATTCAATCCATTGACTTACCCAAACGTTCAGGCTCTTTTCAATGGCGTCGGGTTCCCACCCATTGATTATATCATAAAGGCGTATTTTGATGGGTATAGCGCCGCTCTTCATGGGGACGGCAGTGAAGGTCACCAGCGTGGAGGACCCGCTCTCCACGCTGACGTTCACGAAGGCTGTGAACGTGGAGGAGCCCGGGGAGCAAAGCCCGGGTGTCTGCTCCATGTGAACGGCTAGCTGGAACCACAGACCAGGGGACGGGGTGAGACCTACAGGCTGACTCCTACAGGCTGGGACCTATAGGCTGAGACCTACAGGTTCAGACCTACAGGTTCAGACCTGAAGGCTGACTCCTACAGGCTGGGACCTACAGGCTGAGACCTACACAAGACCTACAGGCTGGGGCCTACAGGCTGAGACCTACAGGCTGACTCCTACAGGCTGGGACCTATAGGCTGAGACCTACACAAGACCTACAGGCTGAGACCTACAGGTTCAGACCTACAGGCAGAGACCTACAGGCTGAGACCTACAGACAGAGACCTACAGGTTCAGACGTACACCAGACCTACAGATTCAGACGTACACCAGACCTACATTAATGAGTCTTTGCATAAAGGCACCTGAAGGACTAAATAGTGGATGGAACCACTGAGATGTCCAGGAGCCCAACAGTCAACCAGATCTTTACCTGTACAGCATCAGGCCCATAGTTGTAGATGACTGCCACAATGCTCAATTGTTCATATCTCCTGACCGAATAGGGCAGTCTCAGAGACACGAAGATGTTCTTAAAGGTTTTCAGCTCGATTGGCTCAATCACGCAGAATCCTGCATGGGACACCAAGACAAAAGCTCATTCTCGACACACTGGCTTATATTAGAAATGGTAACTGGAAGGTAAGAAAGTCAGTGTTACCGTGAGTTGGAGATAGAGTGACTGCCTGAATTTCCCAAGTGGTAATAGAATCCGGTAGAGATAAAGTGTGTCTAAAAAGGTTTGCATTTGTTAATATTGCTTTTGTAATATTCCTATATATTTTTTTAAAAAAATACCAAAAAAATATAAAATATTGCATTACTTGTGTTGGTCATTGGCATCAAAATATGTAAATGCAAAACTTGGAGCAAAATTTCGACGGATCTTTTCGGCCATGCTGCCAATGAAATGTTCCTCAATATCCAGTAGACTGACAGCTGGAGACAGAGGGAACAATGTTACATCAATCAATTAATCAATCAATCACATAAGTTGAATGGCCCTTTGGTTGATACGACTTCTTTCTAACGTGCTTACTTCTGCCAAATCCGTTGTCTTCCGCGGCGCTCTTCCTCAGAGCCTCCCCCCGAAGACAACACTTCAAGAAGATGTCGGCACACTGAGGCTCTGCGTTCATCTCGGTCACCCTCCTCCTCCTCTCCTCACAGGAGCGTCTCATGGGGATGGAGGAGAAGCCCTGGTCACAGCACTGCTGGAGCTCTGAGCTCAGGTTCCCCTCTAAGGACAGAGGAGCTCCACTCACACCATGGGGCAGTTTCCTGATTCACTGACTAATGACACATTTAGATTTACATTTACAATTAGGGCGTTTGGCAGACGCCTTAATCGAAAGCGACTAGCAATAAGTATGTATTTCCCCAAAGGATCAATAAGGTATACGGCTATCTATCATTTGTCATAAGAATATACGTATGGCTGTGGGTACAGTAAGGATATTCATTGAACCAAGTGACAAGCACTAACAATAACAAGGTTTACCCATTCCCTGTATACAACAAAGATAGCTAGGATAAGATGCTACACAATGCTAAGTACTATTCTTATGTGCAAGGACGTGTAACATACATAAGTGCATTAAGTGCCAGTACGTACAATAGGCCTATTCAACTAGCGGCCCGTTGCCCGAATACGGCCCTTCTTAATTATTTTCCGGCCCACAAGAGGTTGCCTGCAAACCAAATTTTTTTTTATATATATGTTTTAAAAAAAAAAGAGACAAATAGTTGCCTGCATATCAGGTTTGTGTGTGTAATACATGGTGTAATATGATAAATAAAAGGAATGCATGAAGGTAATGCAGAGTCTAGCTGAACTAATATGATATCATGCTATATATTTTGTGAATGTAGTTGTTGCCTTACTCATCTCCAGGAGCTCATGTCGGAGGTCCAAGGCCCGTCTGGAGCGCCGTGCAGCATGGGGTTTACACCTGGACCCTAGAGGAAGTGCTGAGGAATGACGCCCTTATTAGGTCATTGGAGCTTATACCGTACACACACTTTGAGGGAAGAATAAAGAGAGATTCTGAAGGATCACTTTGTACTCTCTCGGTCCAAGAGAGATGAGAACCATACTAGACAGTATTACATGTGTTTCTCATGGAATAAACATTTTTGAAATATCGAATGCTATTATTATATTATTAATTATATTATATTTTATTAGGAGCACTTCTTGCTTTCAATACCATTTGCTTTGGGTGTTGAACCTGAAGACACAAAAGACAAGCCGGCCTCGGTGAAGATGGAGTCCTGGTCGGGCCCCCCTCGGTATGAGCAGCCCAGGTCGTAGGACTCCATGGCAGAGAACACCTGGGGGGTCAACCCAACTTTATTGATGAAGCTCTTCTCACACAAAACAGACTAAACCATTCGGTGAGGGGTTTTCACACATAGTATGAGCAGTGATGCCATGACAAGCTGTTTATTGGTGTGGGTTGCACTGTGGTTGTGGACGCTGTATTTTGTAATTTGTGATTGGATGGTATTGCTATGTGGGCGGGGCTAGCTAAAGCAGGGCTATATATCAGTCCTTCCAGAAAAACGCGATTATGCGATTGCATAATTCAACGCATAATCAGCCAAAGTCTGCATATTCATGCGGGGGCCGCATTTTTTCAAATATGCCGCACTTTCACCCCATAAATTGCAGATTCCCGCGCGAAATATGCGCATTTTCATTGCAAGAAAGTCACATATATCTTAGCAGAAAGTTGAAAAATGTTGCGTTTACTTCACACAAAAGCAGCCATTTCCCCCTGTTGCCATGGGAACGTTATGATGTGACGTAATTACACGACCTGAACGTCATCGAAAAGCTGCATTTTTCGCAAGTTCCCGCAATTTTTGCAAGTTCCCGCAATTTCATCGCATAAAATTGCATAAATCTGCCGCATATTTCATTGCATTTTTTAAGAAAATGTGTCGCATAATCAAGGATTTTTGGCCGCAACAATCATAAAAAACGCCACATTTTTCTGGAGGGACTGATCTATACACCATGCATGCCAAGCGTTCTGGGGTTCAGATCTGGCTCCCTCTGGGGGACTGAGGCACTGTCTGAGCAGAGGGACCGTTCAGGGGTCAATGGAGTGATTCATGTTGGACGGTTTAGTGTTGCTGATCAATAATGTATAGGCTCTTCTAGTTCGGTCTCTCAGATGCACGTTTTGGCCACGCCCGGTCTACATCACAGCACTTTGTTGGCAGTGCTGGGATCCAGTGCTGGGATCCAGTGCTGGGATCCAGTGCTGGGATCCAGTGCTGGGATCCAGTGCTGGGATCCAGTGGTGAAGAGCTTCATACTACAGACCAGGACAATGACCAGGACGACAAAGAAGATAGAGGGTGTGTGTGTGTAGGAGAGAGAGGGTGTGTGTGTAGGAGAGAGAGGGTGTGTGTGTAGGAGAGAGGGTGTGTGTGTAGGAGAGAGAGGGTGTGTGTGTGTAGGAGAGAGGGTGTGTGTGTAGGAGAGAGAGGGTGTGTGTGTAGGAGAGAGAGGGTGTGTGTGTAGGAGAGAGAGGGTGTGTGTGTAGGAGAGAGAGGGTGTGTGTGTAGGAGAGAGAGGGTGTGTGTGTAGGAGAGAGGGGGTGTGTGTGTAGGAGAGAGAGGGTGTGTGTGTAGGAGAGAGGGTGTGTGTGTAGGAGAGAGAGGGTGTGTGTGTGTGTGTGTGTGTGTTGGAGAGAGGGTGTGTGTGTTTGTGGCGGAGCGTGCGTGCATGTGTGTATCTGTGCGTGTGGGAGTCTGGATGTAACCTGCTTGGCTGTCAGTCTGTTCCGTCGGTCCAGAGCGTACATGGCCTTGTCCACCACCAGCAGAGCCACCCTGGCCCTCCCCTTCACCTCCACCTCCAGCCCGATGGTCCCCCCGGGCGGGGCGGGGTTCATGGAGGGACTGACCTGCGTCCCAACAACCAATCAGCACTCAGTCGTCCGTTGTGGTGAAGCTTATACAACATTGTTTCTGAGGTTCAAGACAGAAAGGTCCTCACTTTGACCGCCATCTCACACTCATCGACCACGTCCACCCACACAGAGTCAGACACCAGGACGTCCTGCTGGTCGTAGTAGTAGCCAATCAGACGCAAGGAGGGCACCATCTGGGCGGTGATCCTGATCTCGGCGCCGCCCAGTCGGGACATCGTAACCACGGAGCCCTGATGCACCAGAGCCCCGTGACTCAAGACCTGCAAAACACGATTCACCCGACGGTCATCTCAACCCTCGCTCGGCTGAAACATGGACGACGTTGTGTATGATGATGAAGATGATGATGATGATGATGATGATGATGATGATGATGATGATGATGAAAATGATGAAGATGATGATGAAGAAGATGATGATGATGATGACGATGACGATAGCTCACCAGGTAGTACACCAAACTATCTTTGGGAATACCGTTGATGGTGTTGAACGTGACGCGGAGCTGTTGGTTGACTTTGAACTTCCCAGTGGGAACGCTGATGTACAGGTAGTGCTGACTGGGCGAAGACATGGGCTTCAAAGCCTTCTCCTGCGTCACGGTGCCGGCTCGGACCTGTTGCAAATGAAGAAGATACAAAACTGCCATGGCCGGATGTGGTTAATGTGAAGATATTGATGAAAACGATATCTTGGCACTCTTACGTTAACAGTGATTTGTGCAGGAGGAGAAGCTGGGAGATTGAAGATGTGCACCGCTGCCCCCTCTTGGTTGGTGACCAGCGGTACGGTTTCCCCCCGGAGACTGAGCTCTACCGGGACCTCAGAGGCTGGAGAACCATCCGGAAGACGCAGGAGCACCTGACAACGGGAGGTCAAAGGTTATCTATCTATCATACTGATACAGGGATAACAGATGTAAATTAGCCTTGTGGCTAGAATCTGGCTCAATTATATATTGTGCATTGTCCCTGTCAAATAAACGAAAAAAATCAAAATAAATACTAGCCTAATACTCATACTGATAAAAATGATAATAGTGGATATAATGTGATCATACTAATACAAATCATAATAATAATAATAATAATAAACAATATTTATATTATTATATATTAATTTTTGAATTAATATAAATATATATATGTATCTTTAAAAATAAATAAAATAATTATATTTTTTGTTCTTATTTTTGTTCTTTTTTATTTTATGTAAATAAAAAAATAAAGGTAAAATATAATATTTTGAATTACGACACTAACCCTAACCCTAACACACGGCCCTAACCCTAACACAAGGCCCTAACCCTAACCCTAACACACGGCCCTAACCCTAACCCTAACACACGGCCCTAACCCTAACACACGGCCCTAACCCTAACCCTAACCCACGTCCCTAACCCCAACCCTAACACACGGCCCTAACCCTAAAACAAGGCCCTAAACCTAACACACGGCCCTAACCCTAACCCTAACACACGGCCCTAACCCTAACCCTAACACAAGGCCCTAACCCTTACCCTAACACACGGCCCTAACCCTAAAACAAGGCCCTAACCCTAACACACGGCCCTAACCCTAACACACGGCCCTAACCCTAACCCTAACACACGGCCCTAACCCTAACCCTAACACACGGCCCTAACCCTAACACACGGCCCTAACCCTAACCCTTACCATGCGCGCAGATGGCACTAGGGACGGGGGGGATATGACCTCCTCAGATTCATAGTGACCCCCCCACTGTCCCTACAAAAGGCGACAAACATCGAGGGTAAAACGGAGGCTTCCGCCTCTTGAAATGTCACTGGAACCTGTCTTACAAACTGCATACGCCGATCTTTCTCCGAGACAGTGAAATACTCCTACACGACCGACTTTTTCTTTCAATTTTATTTGTAAACCAACCACAAGTGCGCGCTGGCGGCTAATTTTTTTCTGTCGTATCACTCCGCAAGCATCTTCGGTTGCTGAGCGACGTCAATGTCTTTGGCGACTATGGCTCAGTTGATCAACACTACGAATGCTGGTAACAAATAAATTGTGAAAAGACACACCGTGTGAAGTTATTTTTTTGGCCATAGTTTCCATATGCTAAAGACGTGTCTAGTTCACCGTCATGCAGGCTGTGTTCAGTAAAATAAATAGCGATCTGTTTTCGGCGCATTTAGGCCTATCTGCCTAAACCCACTTTGAAATAATTTTGATGTTGAATGTTGATGGCGCAGTTGTTGAAATAAACAGATTGATTTCATACAAATCATAAAAGCCTCTCCCTGTGTCAATGTGTGTGCGTGTATACGGGGTGCGTGGGTGCATGTCTGAGTGCGTGCGTGCGTGGGGGGTTAGGGTTTGTTTTCCTGGCACGAAAGGGGGAATTAATAACATTGTGTCGGCCAAAGTGTTATTTTAAACATCGTATCGGCCCAGAATTTCACAATCGGTGCATCCCTAATTCCAACTTTAAAATAAATGGAAAATTCACTCCTTACTCCCATTACAAAAGATGCAGCTGTTCGCAAATATCCTGAACTGAAAGAGGAGAGAGAGTTGAGAGTCCAACTGGCCATGTTTAAAAACAAGTACAAGGTCAACACAACTGCAGATGCAGTGCATGCTTTGAAAGAAATGCCCCTGAAGTCAGTGGCCTGTTTGATCAGTAGAGACACTAGTGAGATTGTTGATGGTGGTGCCCATATCATGCGCCGAGGCAGAGCGCAGTTTTAGTGGGTTACGCAGATTGAAGACATGGTTGCGATCAACCATGACGCAAAAAAGACTCAATGGCATTGCTGTGTGCCATGTTCACCAAGAATGGCTAGACAGACAAGACAGACCAAAAATTGCCCAGCAGTATGTTCAGGGTAATGAAAGGAGGAGAGATGTCTTTGGGTCCTTCAGTGAGTCTGCTTAGACAGTACATTTCTTTGGCTTTTGTTCATTCATGTAAATATGTTGTTGTTTAAACTTCTGAGTGTCTACACAAATGTTTATATAAAACGTATTTTGCATAAGGCATGAAGTTTCTGTGGGTGATTGGCATTCCAGACAAATAATAGTTTCATTATATATGTCCAGTGTTTATAAATTAGGCCATTGATTAACAATGTTCACTGTTGTTTATCCATGATTTCAAATAAGAATTCTCCAATGGCATTTTAGTGCAAACCATTGGCCCTTAGGCTATTACGAAAGTAACTACTTGAGCACTAGTTAAAGCCCAGATTACACTAAAATAACTTATTGAGTTGAAATCATTTGCTGACAGCTTTGTCCCCCCCAGTTCAAAAATCCCATCTGCGCCCCTGACCCTATCACACGACCCTAACCCTAACCCTAACCCTAACCCTAACACACAAACCTAACCCTAACACAAGGCCCAAACCCTAACCCTAACACATGACCCTAACCCTAACCAGTGACACTCGGTGGTCAGTGAAAATAAACTATTAACTTGTGCCAAATAGATATTTCAGTAACAACTAACAAATATTATCAAAGGTTTAGGTAATAACTAGTTTGCTCTTTATTATGGCACCTTTTTTATAAAGTGTTACCAATATTTTTTATAATTACATATTTTATAATTATGATATTATATATACATTTACTTTTCTTATTATTATAATTGATAATAATTAATGATAATTCATTATTAATTATTATTGTTATTTATATTATTTATGCATATTTATATAAGTATATACCTACTTACCATAATGTCTAATGGAGCTCCAGGAATGAAATACGATCGAATTCGAGATAGGTCGATTTCATAAAGTCGAGAAACGATTGGAAGAGAAATCTCCGCCTCCTGCATCTCACTGCCTGGAATCACATGACCAGGATTAGCCCCGCCCCCAGCCCACAACCACCGCGTACATGACCGTACATCGCCTCATTACTGTGTAAACGGCAAACGTACTCTGTTGTTCTGTGACCGACACGCTCATCACCAGTTCTGCACCCTCCTGCTCCAAGTAGGTGACGTTACAACCCTTGGGTTTGTAGCTGTGTCTTTAGCTCTTCAGCCCTGAGAGTCACTGTGCCGACACCATCTTCAATCTGTCAAGAAAGAGGTTTGGGTTTTTACTTTATTTTGGTTGTAGTCGCTTTTTCCTTCGCTTCCGCAAAAGCCTCCAGACTCACTTGTTCAGAGTTCACCTAGACTCTGCATAGCCTCCCCCCTAACCCCCCGCCACTTCTATGGACATCCTCAGGGTACCGACAGCGATATATTGTTGTTTCTCTTTCCTCTGACAAATGTTCTTATTGTAAGTTTCCCCAGTTAACAACTTAGCTTGGTGCTCACCGAGCCAGTCTTCTCCAGTCCCCGGATCATCCGGGAGACTTTGAGGCACTCAGAGCCCTGCAGGCCGGCCACCCTGAACCAGGAGTGGAAGCTCCCAGCCACCGTCTCCCCGTACGAGTACCTGCGTGAAAGGTCGCTACTGTCAGACCACTGCCTAAGCTAAGGTCATTCATGTGCTCATAGCTTGATTCATCAGAACTCACTTGGCCGTCACCGTGAAGGTAAACGTCTCGCGCTCCAACAGAACGTAACGTTCTTTGGAGTTTATGATCACCTCGAAACTTGGTAAAACTGCCGTTAAAAAACAACAGGTCACTTTTGCTAATGAAATGCATGAAGCTGAAACGCTGACAAGATAAAGATCAAATGTAAACGCTCACCAAATTTCTGGACCTGAAACTCCAGAGTAGCAGCATGTTTCTTATCTCCTTCATAATGTGCAACAATTTTCCATGTACCCAATCTGAAAAGCAAAAATGAATAAATCAATGGAAAGGGGAATAAGGTGGTGAGGAACAGGTTAAATGCCGTCATGCAGGTTTTATGATGTGCCTCCGTACCCAGCGACGTCAGGTAGGTGTTGGACACCGCTGAACATACCACCGAACGGAACCCGGAGTGATGAGTCCATCTTCAGACGGATCCCAGATGGGTTCTGTGAAAGATGAGAATCCATTCAAACCATGAAAAGTGCAACAGTCTTTGGAAAGTCTCCTTAGAACATCAGATTTGAGACGCATCACATCCCACAAAATACTCACAATGACGGATATTTCAATTTGTTCCTCTGAGGGTCGCATGGTGTGGTCGAGTGCGAAGATCCTGTACTGGACTGGAAGTTAGATCATGTAAAACGCATGAATGAATAACGTGGGATGAGTAATATATCACGTACAAGAAGGATATAGTTCAGATTGAGTTGAAGAAGGGTGCTGGTGTTGTGCGGTCGGACCTTGATCTGATGGTTTGTACAGCGGTTGGTTGGTCTGGATGAAGAGGTAGCCCCTGTGCATGGACACCAGCACGCGGGTCATCTTCCTCACTGGTGTCTCGGCCACCAGCAGAAGGTACGGATCGGACTTAAACCGTGGCAGATCGGCCATCCTCTCCCTGTCTATCTGTACCAATCATGAATGGAATATATGTTAAAATGTACACTTGTAAAAACAAAATTCAAGTGCAAAATATGCAAATGAAAAGCAACAGTTTCAGTCTAGATTATTGAGCTATGATTCAACAACGTATTGTGGTTTAGTGCAACCTGTGTCTCGACTACATTATTGAGCTATGTCTAAATGTTTAGTTTAACCTATATCTTCTTCACAATTACAATCACGGCATTTAGCAGACGCTTTTATCCAAACGACTTACATCATTTAATACACACATTGACACACCGACGGCAGAGTCAACCATGCAAGGCGACAGCTACCTCGTCAGGAGCAGTTAGGGTTAAGTGTCTTGCTCATGGACACATCAACACTCAGCTAGGAGGAGCTGGGGATCGAACTAGCAACCTTTCAGTTACAACACAACTGCTCTACCACCTGAGCTAAGCCACATTCATGAGCTATGTCTAACCACAGTGATTTTTTGTGTAACCTATATCTTCTCTAAATTGTTGAGCAAAGTGGTTTAGTGTAACCTTTATCTTCTACCACTGTGGTTTAGTGTAACCTATATATTCTCTACATTATTGAGCTATCTCTAACCACAGTGGTTCAGTGTAACGTATGCACGTTATCTTACCATGAGCTCCACGGTTTGGATGGCTCCACCATTAGATGAAGTGGTCTTTTTATCGGACACGACCTGGCCTGACCTCTCATCCTCCAGATAGAGCGTGGAGGCCGAGGAGGTCTGAACAAAGACCTTCTCCTTAACGTTGACGTGGAACACTTTTGGAGCCGAGATGAAGAATCTGTACTTTCACAAATGTAAATTAAAATAGTATTTAAATCACGAAATGTTAACATTTCATGAATAAGAATATAATAAATAAATGAAAAAATAACAGTAGATATTTCAATTCCATGATTCTACCCAGTGGTGGAGTAATATTATTTTTTATATTCAGGCCTACCTTTTACTGGCACACACAGACTCCAGAGCCAATATGAGTAAAAGCAACAAACAAGTAGACCAGTGCATTCTGGAGCCTCAACTGGTCTGATAGTCCTGGTCTGAGCTAATGGTCTCCAGATGTCTAGTCTTATAGTCCTGCCCCTTCACTTTCACAGTTGTAATGGCTGCAGTTGTATTTATAATACTGATCTCACAATTTGAGAGCTAATGAGAGTACAAGTAAGTGTGTTTTTTAACTTGTTTTGAAAAAAGAGAAAGAAGCATACATTCCTAGTTTATTAGATATTAGATGACAGTAAACGTTAGGCTGCAGCAGCCTGGGTTCACTCTGTGGATCTACCAAATCAGTTAGGGTTGTGTTGTCATCTACTCTCTTATTGGTCTCTTCAACACTGCCCCGTTTTTTCTAAATCATGTGATTTACTGGAAGTTTCTGATATTTTAATGTCATTATTGAGGATATGTGTAAACAACATATTGTGGTTTAGTGTAACATATCTTCTCTTATTATTAAGCTATGTTTAAACATTGTTTAGTGTAACCTATGTCTTCTCTACATTATTGAGCTATGTTTAAACAACGTTTAGTGTAACCTATGTCTTCTCTACATTATTGAGCTATGTTTAAACAACGTTTAGTGTAACCTATGTCTTAGCATACATTATTGAGCTATGTTTAAACAATGTTTAGTGTAACCTATGTCTTCTCTACATTATTGAGCTATGTTTAAAGAATGTTTAGTGTAACCCAGGTCTTCTCTACATTATTGAGCTTTGTTTAAACAATGCTTTGTGTAATCTATGTCTGAACTACATTATTGAGTGATTTCATTTTAGCTCAATTAATCTCATATTATTCAAATTATTTTCTGACTCATTATTTATTCTGCTGTGTCATTTTGTTTCATTTTATTTTTACTACATAGCGTACTTTCACACATGTTTATCTTTACGCCTCGTTTCCACATACGTATGTTTTTCGTATCCGTGCTTCCGTAAATTTACAAAAGGGGTCGCTAGTGTTTTACGTACGGACACGAATTTATTTACGGACAGCCAAAAAGATGGGGGAACGTATGATAATGGCCGTTTTTAGGAGACCGGTACTTTGGAACAGTAGGATTGCCTACGCAGCCTCTCTGTTTCTTTTTGATGTCAAGCATGCATGTTGTTGTTCTGATGACGCATTTCCCTTTGCATCATAAGTCAACCTCAAATCATGTGTCAACCTCATCAGTAAACAAATACAAGTAAACGGGTGAAAAATAACAGTTTCAATTTCATGATACTTCCCAGTGGTGGAGCAATATATTTTAATATATTTAGGCCTACCTTTTACTTGCACACACAGACTCCAGAGCAAAGATGAGTAAAATCAACAAACAAATAGTCCTGTCCATTCTGGAGCCTCAACAGGTCTGATAGTCCTGGTCTGAGCCACTGGTCTGAGCTACTGGTCTCCAGTTGTCTAGTCTTATAGTCCTGGTCTGAGCCAATGGTCTCCATGTCTAGTCTTATAGTCCTGCCCTTTCTGTACTCACTTTCACAGTTGTAATGGCTGCAGTTGTATTTATAATACTGAGCTCACAATTTGAGAGCTAATGAGAGTACCAGTATGTGTGTGTTGAACTTGTTTTTAAAAAAGAGAGAAAGAAGTATAACAAAATACATTCCTAGTTTATTAGATATTAGATGACAGTAAAACGTTAGGCTGCAGCAGCCTGGGCTCACTCTGGGGATCTGCCAAATCAGTTAGGGTTGTGTTGTCATCTGCTCTCTCATTGGTCTCTTCAACACTGCCCCGTTTCTTCTAAATCATGTGATTTACTGGAAGTCTCAGATATTTAAGTTTCATTATTGAGCTAGGTTTAAACAACATGTTGTGGTTTAGGTTAACCAATGTCTTCTCTACATTTTCGAGCTATGTTTAGACAATGTTTAATGTTAACTATGTCTTCTCTACATTATTGAGCTATGTTTAATAACGCTTAGTGTAAACCTATCTCTTCTTTACATTATTGAGCTACGTTTAAATAACGCTTAGTGTAAACCTATCTCTTCTCTATATTATTGAGCTACGTTTAAATAACGCTTAGTGTAACCTACATCTTCTTGCAGGGTCGCGGGAAGTGGGGGTGCTTAGGGTGCTGCAGCACCCCCCTGGCTGTAACTGCAAGTGAGAACGTTTTCTGAACGAATCAATACTTTTTTTTTTTTAGAGTACAATTTTATCATACAACATGATTATTCATGAAATTATTGACTTCCACCCTTTTTGTTATATTTATCATATTAGCATTTCATTTTATTTAGGACACTGTCTGTGTAGACTGACGTAGTGACGCACAACGCAGAACATTGCTGTGTGCGCGACGGGAAAATTCGAGAAGTCAAGCTTGTTACAAGTGCAATGTGTCGCAGAAAATAAGTATTTTCCGATTTTTTTTGGCACCAAGAAGGCAAAACTTCGCGATCAAAACACCAGCCGGACATCTAATTCCCTGCATTCCGTATGTGACCTGTCCATAGCTCAATATGGTAGGCCTACTATGCTGATTTAACATAAGCATATTGGTGTTCAACATCTGTTGTAGTGCAAAACATTCTAAAACTGGTGTAAAATGTTGCTGGCCATATTAATAGACACGTTGAATGTTATCGTTTT
Organism: Gadus chalcogrammus; assembly: GCF_026213295.1. Taxonomy (NCBI): domain Eukaryota; kingdom Metazoa; phylum Chordata; class Actinopteri; order Gadiformes; family Gadidae; genus Gadus; species Gadus chalcogrammus. The sequence continues at coordinate 1,510,146 of NC_079417.1, forward strand.
GATTCTGGAATCCCGCACGTAAACTGGTTGGCAAAAAAGGAGCAAAGACGGACACTGCGGTCAAGCCAGCCGACTCATCAAGATCGGCGGTCAAGCCAGCCGACTCAGTTTTTTGCCGTACCTGACTGTATATACTAGCCATTACGATAATAGCGTCTCAGAACTAGTTTCAAATAAAAGCATTCGTCGGGTACATACAAAAAGACAGTCAATAAAAGCAAATACTATCAAAGGAAGTGTACGGCCGTTGTAGTATTTACTTTCAAAATAAAAGCCCACCAAACATTCCAATATGAGATGACCCCACAGGGTCACCCAATAAGTTTCAGGACATTCTGATGCGTAGTTTCAAAATAAAAGCCCACCAAATATGAGACATATTACAATTTAAATACAATTTAAAAGGAAATGCCCTGTTATTTCAGGCTCATTTCACTTCAGGGTTATAGTTCAAGACCCCATGGGGTCACACAAAAGGTTCAGTACATTCTGATGTGGTGTTTCAAAAATAAAAGCCAACCAAAGTTTCCAATATGAGACATATTACATATGATTTTGGATTCAATTTAAAAGAAATGCCCTGTTATTTCAGGCTCATTCACTTCAGGGTTATAGTTCAAGACCCCAGGGGTCACGCAAGAAGTTTCAGAACATTCTGATGTGGAGTTTCAAAATAAAAGCCAACAAACATTTCCAATATGAGACATATTACATATGATTTTGGATTCAATTTAAAAGAAAATGCCCTGTTATTTCAGGCTCATTTCACTTCAGGGTTATAGTTCAAGACCCCAGGGGTCACGCAAGAAGTTTCAGAACATTCTGATGTGGAGTTTCAAAATAAAAGCCAACCAAAGTTTCCAATATGAGACATATTACATATGATTTTGGATTCAATTTAAAAGAAAATGCCCTGTTATTTCAGGCTCATTTCACTTCAGGGTTATAGTTTACGACCCCATGGGGTCACGTCAAAAGGTTTCAGAACATTCTGATGTGGAGTTTCAAAGTAAAAGGGTTATAGTTCAAGTGGGGTCTTGAACTATAACCCTGAAGTGAAATGAGCCTGAAATAACAGGGCATTTTCTTTTAAATTGAATCCAAAATCATATGTAATATGTCTCATATTGGAAAATTTGGTTGGCTTTTATTTTGAAACTCCAAATCAGAATGTTCTGAAACTTTTTGCGTGACCCCACAGGGTCACCCAATAAGTTTCAGGACATTCTGATGCGTAGTTTCAAAATAAAAGCCCACCAAATATGAGACATATTACAATTTAAATACAATTTAAAAGGAAATGCCCTGTTATTTCAGGCTCATTTCACTTCAGGGTTATAGTTCAAGACCCCATGGGGTCACACAAAAGGTTTCAGTACATTCTGATGTGGTGTTTCAAAATAAAAGCCAACCAAAGTTTCCAATATGAGACATATTACATATGATTTTGGATTCAATTTAAAAGAAAATGCCCTGTTATTTCAGGCTCATTTCACTTCAGGGTTATAGTTCAAGACCCCAGGGGTCACGCAAGAAGTTTCAGAACATTCTGATGTGGAGTTTCAAAATAAAAGCCAACCAAAGTTTCCAATATGAGACATATTACATATGATTTTGGATTCAATTTAAAAGAAAATGCCCTGTTATTTCAGGCTCATTTCACTTCAGGGTTATAGTTCAAGACCCCAGGGGTCACGCAAAAGGTTTCAGAACATTCTGATGTGGAGTTTCAAAGTAAAAGGGTTATAGTTCAAGTGGGGTCTTGAACTATAACCCTGAAGTGAAATGAGCCTGAAATAACAGGGCATTTTCTTTTAAATTGAATCCAAAATCATATGTAATATGTCTCATATTGGAAAATTTGGTTGGCTTTTATTTTGAAACTCCAAATCAGAATGTTCTGAAACTTTTTGCGTGACCCCATGGGGTCTTGAACTATAACCCTGAAGTGAAATGAGCCTGAAATAACAGGGCATTTTCTTTTAAATTTAATCCAAAATCATATGTA
>NC_079417.1:1517153-1597153 GCF_026213295.1 Gadus chalcogrammus
TAGCAGAGTTTTCGTCGATTTCTCTCCTGCGTCGGGTTCTGTGCTTGTCGATTTCTGCGTCGTAATCGTAGTTTTCATCGAAGTACTGGTAGTTGTCCAGAATCTTAGCTGTTGAAATAACGGTTGGCAGTGTTTTCTATTTCTTTACACTGTTTGAAGTACCTTTAAAACTGGTGTTAACAACTAGACCAACTCACAGGTGTACTGAGCCTTCCCCTCCAGCGTCACGTTGATGTTCAGTAAGGTACAGCTTTCCTTGGGCTCCATCAGATAGAAGTGCTTCATGACCTGTACAGATGGACTGCTGAGTTTCTATTCATTTATTTTTTTATTTGCTTTTGACAAACATTGAGCAGAAATAAATCAAACCATCTTACTTTCATTTTGATGTTTCCCGTTCCTTTAAGTTCCACCTTGATCTCGTTTCCTATCATGGACTGAGAAGACAGACAGGATTAAAGAGATGAGTTGGGAGTAGGGTAAGTGGTTCTACGGGCTCGGTGTCCATGATGCCGTACTGTACCTTCAGCTCAACTATCACTTTGTCCGTCGGCTCTTTTAACAACAACTCCCCCTTGTCTGATTTTCCCGATACAAAGAACTCTGCCTCCACCGTACTGAAAGGCTTAGCGGGCTTCTTCACGTCGTACTCTGCCAGGGCCTCCAGAGCCACCATGGTGTCCTGGAGGCAAAAACGTACTTGAATATAGCTTGTAGTTAGACTTTAATATAGCTCGTAGCAGCTGGACTTGAATATAGCTCGTAGTTGTACTTTAATGTAGCTTGTAGTTGTACTTGAAAATAGCTTGCAGTTGTACTTTTACTGTAGCTAGGTCACCTGCGTTGACTTGAAACCCCCGCCGTAGTTCTCCTGCGCGACCAGCCAGCAGGAGGCGCTGTCGGCCCATGGGAAGTCCTGGTGCGCCACAGCTGTCAGCAGGGCGTAGGCCGTCGTTTCCACGGTGAAAGCATCCTGCTGAGAGGAGCTTTCTTGATTGGCTTTCCACACCCGGCAGCCGTTGTCATCTGTGGAGTGTAAAGAAGTCAACAAACACGCAGATTCAACTGTTTCAGTGTGAGCATTGTGTTGTTGGACCGACATTGTGTGTCTGACCGACCTTCTGCAGCCAGAGCTTGGAGCTGCTTCCAGGCTGGTTTGGCTCCGTCTATGTCAGGCAGACAGACGGCCAGGCAGTAGGCTGTGATGGCCACAGCATAAGGCCTCTCCAGCTCCCCCACGTGGGAGAGGAGGTACGACGTCGAGCTGGCGATACTAGCCACCTAAGGACCAAAATAAATTCAGAAGTTTATGGACGTAGAAGTACAGTGAAAAGACCTCAAACCAGAAAGCATGTACGGTTTCTGAACCAGTGCTAGCAGCACCCCTAGGGGTCACTTGGGTAACTGCATGCAAATTCAATATGCAAATATAAAAAAGCACCAAAAAGAGGGGGGCGGGAACAGCAGAGAAAGAGAGTTGAAGATATGTCTATAGATATCTATATGGATATATATATAAAGCTCTATGCTAGGCGTAGTTATATCTATATATATTTGTATATAAAGCTCTATGCTAGGTGTAGCTATAGCTATATCCATATGCATATAAAGCTGTATGGATGCCTGTGGCTATAGCTATATGCATATGTATATGTAGCTATATGCATAGCTGTGGCTCACCACATCGTTCTTCATGCTGTGTTCGACGAATGGGATGGCGTGCTGCAGCGCCACGGCGATGAACGCCGTCATGGACATGTCCTTCCCAGCGCCTCTGATCCCCCCCTGCAGTGGAGGGAAGGGGGGGGGTCAGGAGAAGCACACCTTTAAAGGGGACATATTGAACCCCCAGGTGAGGGTGGGATTAGCCGTTACAAGCCGTTTGGAAAATCGGCCTCTTCTGACATCACAAGTGGGCGTGTCCACCTAGATGTATGACGGATAGATGAGCAACGTTTGCTACAGTCCACTGGAAAGGCTGATAGACTGATCTATCCAGCACACATCTAGATGGACACGCCCACTTGTGATGTCAGAAGAGGCTGATTTTCCAAACGGCTTTTAACGGCTAATCACACTCACACCTGGTGGTATAATATGTCTCCTTTAACCAACCATGTGTGAGTGGGCTCCTGAAACCAGCCTACATCCATGTCCCTGTCTCTAACAGGGTGTGGGTCTGAGTAGGACCCATCCTGTTTCTGCACGGACATCAGGAACCGGACTGAAGTGCTGATGTCCTGATTGGACACGTCCCTGCCAATGTGACCCTGCGGGCCGCCTCCCCTTCCGGCCATCTGGCGATCCGCCAACAGAGACAGCACTTTCACAACAAGAGCGGTGAGCCTGTGGTCAAAACAGAACACGGTAAAGGCCAGTGCTGCTGTTTAGCAGGAGCCAACCTGGGAAGATATTTACAACAATAGATATTATGCCTACCAATAACTTGATGGATATCTTTTATATATTCCATAAGATCCATCATCTTTTCTGTGTTCCAGAATTCTCGTCAAACCTGGAGAGAAAACATAATTGTTTAAATATTTGTGTGCTGGGCTTGCTCAGGCTTGACTTTCTTCTCTTTGTGGACAACTGTTAAACCTCATGAAATCATCATGACATCATCATGACCTCACCACAACATCATCATGACCTCAACGCGAATTCATCGTAATGACATAGTCACAACGTTCTCGTGGTATCACCACAACGTTTTCCTGATGTCATGATGACATCGTCACCATGACCTCATCCTCATGACGTCATCATGAATTGCACGCTGAATAGACAACAGTTAGCAGACGTGGGAGGAGTGATGTGTTTCAGACATGCTGACCCTTCTCAGTCATCTCGAGAGCCTCGTCCCTTTTGCCGGCGGGCAGCTGGGTCCACTGCTGGCTGAGGTCCAGGTAGCGCAGAGCCAGGACTGTCGGGGCCATCGTCTTCATGGTCTGCTCTGCACAGCCACCAGGCAGCTGCAGAAGACGGTCGACCCCTTCGGCCGACAGGAGGACCCTGGCACTGGACTCGCCGAACCCCGCCCCTGGGAATAGGACTCAGCTGTGACTTACTGAAATAAATTACTATCGTAATATGGTAATAATACTACGACACAAGTGGGCTCAACACACACCTTCCATCTTAATGAATAGATTGGAGGAGGATCCGGGGACCGTCTCATTGGGTAGGTTTCCATCGATGCTGAAAGAAGCCCCCCCTGAGCAGACAACAACGCACCCGTTGGTCGATCAGAAATGAAAGAGTCAATGATTAAATGTTTGAATTTGAAAAGTCTCACCTTTCAAATCATAATTCAAAGTAATCTCCTTCGTCTTTTCTTCTCCTTCTGTCTACAAAAAACAGAGAGACACTCATTGATCCTTTGCCATTAAGAGTTGAAACTGCAAAGTAAACTTCATTGGTTAATTCCCATGAAGTAATGATAGCCAGAGATCCTTTCTTGAGCGCTTTCACCCAGACTACCAGTTCCATACCCATCTGCCCCCCATGAGAAACACGCACATTCAATCCATTGACTTACCCAAACGTTCAGGCTCTTTTCAATGGCGTCGGGTTCCCTATTGTTGTTGAAATCATAAAGGCGTATTTTGATGGGTATAGCGCCACTTATCATGGGGATGGCAGCGAAGGTCACCAGCGTAGAGGACCCGCTCTCCACGCTGACGTTCACGAAGGCTGTGAACGTAGAGGAGCCCGGGGAGCAAAGCCCGGGTGTCTGCTCCATGTGAACGGCTAGCTGGAACCACAGACCAGGGGACAGGGTGAGACCTAAACAAGACCTACAGGCTGAGACCTACACAAGACGTACAGGCTGGGACCTACAGGCTGACTCCTACAGGCTGAGACCTACACAAGACCTAGAGGCTGGGACCTACAGGCGGAGACCTACAGACAGAGACCTACAGACAGAGACCTACAGGTTCAGACGTACACCAGACCTACAGATTCAGACGTACACCAGCCCTACATTAATGAGTCTTTGCGTAAAGGCACCTGAAGGACTAAATAGTGGATGGAACCACTGAGATGTCCAGGAGCCCAACAGTCATCCAGATCTTTACCTGTACAGCATCAGGCCCATAGTTGTGGATGACTGCCACAATGCTCAATTGTTCATATCTCCTGACCGAATAGGGCAGTCTCAGAGACACGAAGATGTTCTTAAAGGTTTTCAGCTCGATTGGCTCAACCACACAGAATCCTGCATGGGACACCAAGACAAAAGCTCATTCTCGACACACTGGCTTATATTAGAAATGGTAACTGGAAGGTAAGAAAGTCAGTGTTACCGTGAGTTGGAGATAGAATGACTGCCTGAATTTCCCAAGTGGTAATAGAATCCCCTAGAGATAAAGTGTGTCTAAAAAGGTTTGTATATGTTAATATTCTTTTTGTAATATTAATATATATATTTTTAATTAAATCATATTTTCTGTGACATAAATAAAGAATAATAAAATATAATAGATAATATGTAAAATATTGCATTACTTGTGTTGGTCAGTGGCATCGAAATATGTAAATGCAAAACTTGGAGCAAAATTTCGACGGATCCTATTTGACATGCTGCCAATGAAATATTCCTCAATATCCAGTAGACTGACAGCTGGAGACAGAGGAAACATGACATCAATCAATTAATCAATTAATCAATCAATTAATCTATCAATCACATAAGTTGAATGGCCCTTTGGTTGATACGACTTCTTTCTAACGTGCTTACTTCTGCCAAATCCGTTGTCTTCCGCAGCGCTCTTCCTCAGAGCCTCCCCCCGAAGACAACACTTAAAGAAGATGTCGGCACACTGAGGCTCTGCGTTCATCTCGGTCACCCTCCTCCTCCTCTCCTCACAGGAGCGTCTCATGGGGATGGAGGAGAAGCCCTGGTCACAGCACTGCTGGAGCTCTGAGCTCAGGTTCCCCTCTGAGGACAGAGGAGGTCCACTCACACCATGGGGCAGTTTCCTGATTCACTGACTAATGACACATTTAGATTTACATTTACAATTAGGGCGTTTGGCAGACGCCTTAATCCAAAGCGACTAGCAATAAGTATGTATTTCCCCCAAGGATCAATAAAGTATACGTCTATCTATCATTTGTCATGAGAATATACGTATGGCTGTGGGTACAGTAAGGATATTCATTGAACCAAGTGACAAGCACTAACAATAACAAGGTTTACCCATTCCCTGTATACAACAAAGATAGCTAGGATAAGATGCTACACAATGCTAAGTACTATTCTTATGTGCAAGGACGTGTAACATACATAAGTGCATTGAGTGCCAGTACGTATAATAGGCCTATTCAACTAGCGGCCCGTTGCCCGAATACGGCCCTTCTTAATTCTTTTCTGGCCCACAAGAGGTTGCCTGAAAACCAAAAAAAATTAAATATATATGTTTTAAAAAAAAAAGAGACAAATAGTTGCCTGCATATCAGGTTTGTGTGTGTAATACATGGTGTAATATGATAAATAAAAGGAATGCATGAAGGCAATGCAGAGTCTAGCTGAACTAATATGATATCATGCTATATATTTTGTGAATGTAGTTGTTGCCTTACTCATCTCCAGGAGCTCATGTCGGAGGTCCAAGGCCCGTCTGGAGCGTCGTGCAGCATGGGGTTTACACCTGGACCCTAGAGGAAGTGCTGAGGAATGACGCCCTTATTAGGTCATTGGAGCTTATACCGTACACACACTTTGAGGGAAGAATAAAGAGAGATTCTGAAGGATCACTTTGTACTCTCTCGGTCCAAGAGAGATGAGACACATACTAGAAAGTATTACATGTGTGTCTCATGGAATAAACATTTTTGAAATATCGAATGCTATTATTATATTATTAATTATATTATATTTTATTAGGAGCGCTTCTTGCTTTCAATACCATTTGCTTTGGGTGTTGAACCTGAAGACACAAAAGACAAGCCGGCCTCGGTGAAGATGGAGTCCTGGTCGGGCCCCCCTCGGTATGAGCAGCCCAGGTCGTAGGACTCCATGGCAGAGAACACCTGGGGGGTCAACCCAACTTTATTGATGAAGCTCTTCTCACACAAAACAGACTAAACCATTCGGTGAGGGGTTTTCACACGTAGTATGTATGAGCATTGATGCCATGACAAGCTGTTTATTGGTGTGGTTTGCACTGTGGTTGTGGACGCTGTATTTTGTAATTTGTGATTGGATGGTATTGCTATGTGGGCGGGGCTAGCTAAAGCAGGGCTATATATCAGTCCTTCCAGAAAAACGTGATTATGCGATTGCATAATTCAACGCATAATCAGCCAAAGTCTGCATATTCATGCGGGGGCCGCATTTTTTCAAATATGCCGCACTTTCACCCCATAAATAGCAGATTCCCGCGCGAAATATGCGCATTTTCATTGCAAGAAAGTCACATATATCTTAGCAGAAAGTTGAAAAATGTTGCGTTTACCTCACACAAGAGCAGCCATTTCCCCCTGTTGCCATGGGAACGTTATGAAGTGACATAATTACACGACCTGAACGTCATCGAAAAGCTGCATTTTTCGCAAGTTCCCGCAATTTTTGCAAGTTCCCACAATTTCATCGCATAAAATTGCATAAATCTGCCGCATATTTCATTGCATTTTTTAAGAAAATGTGTCGCATAATCAAGGATTTTTGGCCGCAACAATCCCAAAAAACGCCACATTTTTCTGGAGGGACTGATCTATACACCATGCATGCCAAGCGTTTGGGGTTCAGATCTGGCTCCCTCTGGGGGACTGAGGCACTGTCTGAGCAGAGGGACCGTTCAGGGGTCAACGGAGTGATTCATGTTGGACGGTTTAGTGTTGCTGATCAATAATGTATAGGCTCTTCTAGTTCGGTCTCTCAGATGCACGTTTTGGCCACGCCCGGTCTACATCACAGCACTTTGTTGGCAGTGCTGGGATCCAGTGCTGGGATCCAGTGCTGGGATCCAGTGCTGGGATCCAGTGCTGGGATCCAGTGCTGGGATCCAGTGCTGGGATCCAGTGCTGGGATCCAGTGCTGGGATCCAGTGGTGAAGAGCTTCATACTACAGACCAGGACAATGACCAGGACGACAAAGAAGAGAGAGGGTGTGTGTGTGTAGGAGAGAGAGGGTGTGTGTGTAGGAGAGAGAGGGTGTGTGTGTAGGAGAGAGGGTGTGTGTGTAGGAGAGAGGGTGTGTGTGTAGGAGAGAGGGTGTGTGTGTAGGAGAGAGGGTGTGTGTGTAGGAGAGAGGGTGTGTGTGTAGGAGAGAGGGTGTGTGTGTAGGAGAGAGGGTGTGTGTGTAGGAGAGAGGGTGTGTGTGTAGGAGAGAGAGGGTGTGTGTGTAGGAGAGAGGGTGTGTGTGTAGGAGAGAGAGGGTGTGTGTGTAGGAGAGAGGGTGTGTGTGTAGGAGAGAGAGGGTGTGTGTGTAGGAGAGAGAGGGTGTGTGTGTGTAGGAGAGAGGGTGTGTGTGTAGGAGAGAGAGGGTGTGTGTGTAGGAGAGAGGGTGTGTGTGTAGGAGAGAGGGTGTGTGTGTAGGAGAGAGAGGGTGTGTGTGTAGGAGAGAGAGGGTGTGTGTGTGTAGGAGAGAGAGGGTGTGTGTGTGTAGGAGAGAGAGGGTGTGTGTGTAGGAGAGAGAGGGTGTGTGCGTGTGTGTGTGTGTTGGAGAGAGGGTGTGTGTGTTTGTGGCGGAGCGTGCGTGGCTACGTGCATGTGTGTATCTGTGCGTGCGTGTGGGAGTCTGGATGTAACCTGCTTGGCTGTCAGTCTGTTCCGTCGGTCCAGAGCGTACATGGCCTTGTCCACCACCAGCAGAGCCACCCTGGCCCTCCCCTTCACCTTCACCTCCAGCCCGATGGTCCCCCCGGGCGGGGCGGGGTTCATGGAGGGACTGACCTGCGTCCCAACAACCAATCAGCACTCAGTCGTCCGTTGTGGTGAAGCTTATACAACATTGTTTCTGAGGTTCAAGACAGAAAGGTCCTCACTTTGACCGCCATCTCACACTCATCGACCACGTCCACCCACACGGAGTCAGACACCAGGACGTCCTGCTGGTCGTAGTAGTAGCCAATCAGACGCAAGGAGGGCACCATCTGGGCGGTGATCCTGATCTCGGCGCCGCCCAGTCGGGACATCGTAACCACGGAGCCCTGATGCACCAGAGCCCCGTGACTCAAGACCTGCAAAACACGATTCACCCGACGGTCATCTCAACCCTCGCTCTGCTGAAACATGGACGACGTTGTGTATGATGATGAAGATGATGATGATGATGATGATGATGATGATGAAAATGATGATGATGATGATGAAGAAGATGATGATGATGATGATGATGACGATAGCTCACCAGGTAGTACACCAAACTATCTTTGGGAATACCGTTGATGGTGTTGAACGTGACGCGGAGCTGTTGGTTGACTTTGAACTTCCCGGTGGGAACGCTGATGTACAGGTAGTGCTGACTGGGCGAGGACATGGGCTTCAAAACCTTCTCCTGCGTCACGGTGCCGGCTCGGACCTGTTGCAAATGAAGAAGATACAAAACTGCCATGGCCGGATGTGGTTAATGTGGAGATATTGAAGAAAACGATATCTTGGCACTCTTACGTTAACAGTGATTTGTGCAGGAGGAGAAGCTGGGAGATTGAAGATGTGCACCGCTGCCCCCTCCTGGTTGGTGACCAGCGGTACGGTTTCCCCCCGGAGACTGAGCTCTACCGGGACCTCAGAGGCTGGAGAACCATCCGGAAGACGCAGGAGCACCTGACAACGGGAGGTCAAAGGTTATCTATCAATCATACTGATACAGGGACAACAGATGTAAATTAGCCTTGTGGCTAGAATCTGGTTCAATTATATATTGTGCATTGTCCCTGTCAAATAAACGAAAAAATCAAAATAAATACTAGCCTAATACTCATACTGATAAAAATGATATAATGTGATCATACTAATACAAATCATAATAATAACCATAAAAAATAATTATATTTATATATTTACATTTTTGAATAGGTATATGTATCTTTAAAAATAAATATGAATAAAATAATTACCTATTTTTTGTTCTTATTTTATATATATATGTAAATAAAAAAATACACTAAATAACTCATAGTAAGGTGCTATAATAAATAGCAAACTTGTCATTACTTAACCCTTTGTTAATATTTCTTAATTGTTACTAAAATATCTATTTGGCACAAGTTAATTATTGTTTCATCAATAATTTAATATTAATTGTTTGCATAACCCTAACCCTATCCCTAACTCACGACCCTAACCCTAACCCTAACACACGGCCCTAACCCAAACCCTAACACAAGAACCTAACCCTAACACACGGCCCTAACCCTAACCCTAACACTCGACCCTAACCTTAACACACGGCCCTAAACCTAACCCTAACACACAGCCCTAACCCTAACACACAGCCCTAACCCTAACCCTAACCCTAACACACGACCCTAACCCTAACACACGGCCCTAAACCTAACCCTAACACAAGGCCCTAACCCTTACCCTAACACACGACCCTAACCCTAAAACACGGCCCTAAACCTAACCCTAACATACAAGCCTAACCCTAACCCTAACACATTACCTTAACCCTAACACATGACCCTAACCCTAACCAGTGAGTCAGTGACACTCGGTGGTCAGTGAAAATAAACTATTAACTTGTGCCAAATAGATATTTCAGTAACAACTAACAAATATTATCAAAGGTTTAGGTAATAACTAGTTTGCTCTTTATTATGGCACCTTATTATAAAGTGTTACCAATATTTTTTAGGATTACATATTTTATAATTATAATATTGTATATACAATTACCTTTTTGGTATTAATATAATATAATATAATATAATAATTAATGATAATTCATTATTAATTATTATTGTTATTTATATTATTTATACATATTTATATAAATATATACCTACTTACCACAATGTCTAATGGAGCTCCAGGAATGAAATACGATCGAATTCGAGATAGGTCGATTTCATAAAGTCGAGAAACGATTGGAAGAGATATCTCCGCCTCCTGCATCTCACTGCCTGCAAGCACATGACCAGGATTAGCCCCGCCCCCAGCCCACGACCAACGCGTGCATGACTGTACATCGCCTCATTACTGTGTAAACGGCAAACGTACTCTGTTGTTCTGTGACCGACACGCTCATCACCAGTTCTGCACCCTCCTGCTCCAAGTAGGTGACGTTACACCCTTGGGTTTGTAGCTGTGTCTTTAGCTCTTCAGCCCTGAGAGTCACTGTGCCGACACCATCTTCAATCTGTCAAGAAAGAGGTTTGGGTTTTTACTTTATTTTAGTTGAAGTCGGTTTCTCATTCGCTTCCGAAAAAGCCTCCAGACTCACTTGCATAGCCTCCCCCCTAACCCCCCGCCACTTCTATGGACATCCTCAGTGTACCGACAGCGATATATTGTTGTTTCTCTTTCCTCTGACAAATGTTCTCATTGTAAGTTTCCCCAGTTAACAACTTAGCTTGGTGCTCACCGAGCCAGTCTTCTCCAGTCCCCGGATCATCCGGGAGACTTTGAGGCACTCAGAGCCCTGCAGGCCGGCCACCCTGAACCAGGAGTGGAAGCTCCCAGCCACCGTCTCCCCGTACGAGTACCTGCGTGAAAGGTCGCTACTGTCAGACCACTGCCTAAGCTAAGGTCATTCATGTGCTCATAGCTTGATTCATCAGAACTCACTTGGCCGTCACCGTGAAGGTAAACGTCTCGCGCTCCAACAGAACGTAGCGTTCTTCTGAGTTTATGATCACCTCGAAACTTGGTAAAACTGCCGTTAAAAAACAACAGGTCACTTTTGCTAATGAAATGCATAAAGCTGAAACGCTGACAAGATTAAGATCAAATGTAAACGCTCACCAAATTTCTGGACCTGAAACTCCAGAGTAGCAGCATGTTTCTTATCTCCTTCATAATGTGCAACAATTTTCCATGTACCCAGTCTTAAAAAGAAACCCATGAATGTAAAATAAATCAATGGAAAGAGGAATAAGGAGCTGTGGAACAGGTTAAATGCCGTCATGCAGGTTTTATGATGGGCCTCCTTACCCAGCGACGTCAGGTAGGTACAGATCACCTCTGAACATACCACCGAACGGAGCCCGGAGCGATGAGTCCAGCTTCAGACGGATCCCAGATGGGTTCTGTGAAAGATGAGAATCCATTCAAATCATGAAAAGTGCAACAGTCTTCGAAAGTCTCCTTAGAAGATCAGATTTGAGACGCATCACATCCCACAAAATACTCACAATGACGGATATTTCAATTAGTTCCTCTGAGGGTCGCATGGTGTGGTCGAGTGCGAAGATCCTGTACTGGACTGGAAGTTAGATCATGTAAAACGCATGAATGAATAACGTGGGATGAGTAATATATCACGTACAAGAAGGATATAGTTCAGATTGAGTTGAAGAAGGGGCTGGTGTTGTGCGGTCGGACCTTGATCTGATGGTTTGTACAGCGGTTGGTTGGTCTGGATGAAGAGGTGGCCCCTGTGCATGGACACCAGCACGCGGGTCATCTTCCTCACTGGTGTCTCGGCCACCAGCAGAAGGTACGGATCGGACTTAAACTTTAAGAGAGCGGCCATCCTCTCCCTTTCTATCTGTACCAATCATGAATGGAATATATGTTCAAATGTACACTTGTAAAAACAAAATTCAAGTGCAAAATATGCAAATGAAAAGCAACAGTTTCAGTCTAGATTATTGAGCTATGATTCAACAACGTATTGTGGTTTAGTGCAACCTGTGTCTCGACTACATTATTGAGCTATGTCTAAATGTTTAGTTTAACCTATATCTTCTTCACAATTACAATTACGGCATTTAGCAGACGCTTTTATCCCAAAGACTCACATCGGTTAATGCACACATTGACACACCGACGGCAGAGTCAACCATGCAAGGCGACAGCTACCTCGTCAGGAGCAGTTAGGGTTAAGTGTCTTGCTCAGGGACACATCAACACTCAGCTAGGAGGAGCTGGGGATAGAACTAGCAACCTTTCAGTTACAACACAACTGCTCTACCACCTGAGCTAAGACACATTCTTGAGCTATGCCTAACCACAGTGATTTTTTGTGTAACCTATATCTTCTCTAAATTGTTGAACAAAGTGGTTTAGTGTAACCTTTATCTTCTACCACTGTGGTTTAGTGTAACCTATATATTCTCTACATTATTGAGCTATGTCTAACCACAGTGGTTGAGTGTACCCTATATCTTCTCTACATTATCGAGCTATGTCTAACCACAGTGGTTGAGTGTACCCTATATCTTCTCTACATTATTGAGCTATGTCTAACCACAGTGTTTGAGTGTACCCTATATCTTCTCTACATTATGAGCTATCTCTAACCACAGTGGTTTAGTGTAACGTATGCACGTTATCTTACCATGAGCTCCACGGTTTGGATGGCTCCACCATTAGATGAAGTGGTCTTTTTATCGGACACGACCTGGCCTGACCTCTCATCCTCCAGATAGAGCGTGGTGGCCGAGGAGGTCTGAACAAAGACCTTCTCCTTAACGTTGACGTGGAACACTTTTGGAGCCGAGATGAAGAATCTGTACTTTCACAAATGTAAATTAAAATAGTATTTAAATCACGAAATGTTAACATTTCATGAATAAGAATATAATAAATAAATGAAAAAATAACAGTAGATATTTCAATTCCATGATTCTACCCAGTGGTGGAGTAATATTATTTTTTATATTCAGGCCTACCTTTTACTGGCACACACAGACTCCAGAGCCAAAATTAGTAAAAGCAGCGAACAAGTAGACCTGTGCATTCTTGAGCCTCAACTGGTCTGATAGTCCTGGTCTGAGCCAATGGTCTCCAGATGTCAAGTCTTATAGTCCTGCCCCTTCTCTACTCACTTTCACAGTTGTAATGGCTGCAGTTGTATTTATAATACTGAGCTCACAATTTGAGAGCTAATGAGAGTACAAGTAAGTGTGTTTTTTAACTTGTTTTAAAAAAAGAGAAAGAAGTATAACAAAATACATTTCTAGTTTATTAGATATTAGATGGCAGTAAACGTTAGGCTGCAGCAGCCTGGGTTCACTGCTCTCTCATTGGTCTCTTCAACACTGCCCCGTTTTTTCTAAATCATGTGATTTACTGGAAGTTTCTGATATTTAAATGTCATTATTGAGCTATGTGTAAACAACATATTGTGGTTTTGTGTAACATATCTTCACTACATTATTAAGCTATGTTTAAACATTGTTTAGTGTAACCTATGTCTTCTCTACATTATTGAGCTACGTTTAAACAACGTTTAGTGTAACCTATGTCTTCTCTACATTATTGAGCTAAGTTTAAACAACGTTTTGTGTAACCTATGTCTTCTCTACATTATTGAGCTATGTTTAAACAACGTTTAGTGTAACCTATGTCTTACCATACATTATTGAGCTATGTTTAAACAATGTTTAGTGTAACCTATGTCTTCTCTACATTATTGAGCTATGTTTAAAGAATGTTTAGTGTAACCCAGGTCTTCTCTACATTATTGAGCTTTGTTTAAACAATGCTTTGTGTAATCTATGTCTGAACTACATTATTGAGTGATTTCATTTGAGCTCAATTGATCTCATATTATTCAAATTGTTTTCTGACTCATTATTTATTCTGCTGTGTCATTTTGTTTCATTTCATTTTTACTACATACTTTCACACATGTTTATCTTTACATCAAATTTCGGATGATGGCACCAACGTCATGACTACATGTCATTCTCATACCATCCTCAAGGTGGTGTTATATTGCGCCATTGCCTACGCAGCCTCTCTGTTTCTTTTTGATGTCAAGCATGCATGTTGTTGTCCTGCAGGCTAATTTCCCTTTGCATCATAAGTCAACCTCAAATCATGTGTCAACCTCATCAGTAAACAAATACAAGTAAACAGGTGAAAAATAACAGTTTCAATTTCATGATACTTCCCAGTGGTGGAGCAATATATTTTAATATATTTAGGCCTACCTTTTACTTGCACACACAGACTCCAGAGCAAAGATGAGTAAAATCAACAAACAAGTAGTCCTGTCCATTCTGGAGCCTCAACTGGTCTGATAGTCCTGGTCTGAGCCACTGGTCTGAGCTACTGATCTCCAGTTGTCTAGTCTTATAGTCCTGGATTGAGCCAATGGTCTCCAGATGTCTAGTCTTATAGTCCTGCCCTTTCTGTACTCACTTTCACAGTTGTAATGGCTGCAGTTGTATTTATAATACTGAGCTCACAATTTGAGAGCTAATGAGAGTACCAGTATGTGTGTGTTGAACTTGTTTTAAAAAAAGAGAGAAAGAAGTATAACAAAATACATTCCTAGTTTATTAGATATTAGATGACAGTAAAACGTTAGGCTGCAGCAGCTTGGGCTCACTCTGGGGATCTGCCAAATCAGTTAGGGTTGTGTTGTCATCTGCTCTCTCATTGGTCTCTTCAACACTGCCCCGTTTCTTCTAAATCATGTGATTTACTGGAAGTCTCAGATATTTAAGTTTCATTATTGAGCTATGTTTAAACAACATATTGTGGTTTAGGTTAACCTATGTCTTCTCTACATTTTCGAGCTATGTTTAGACAATGTTTAATGTTAACTATATCTTCTCTACATTATTGAGCTATGTTTAATAACGCTTAGTGTAAACCTATCTCTTCTCTACATTATTGAGCTACGTTTAAATAACGCTTTGTGTAAACCTATCTCTTCTCTACATCATTGAGCTACGTTTAAATAACGCTTAGTGTAACCTACATCTTCTTGCAGAGACGCGGGAAGTGGGGGTGCTTAGGGTGCTGCAGCACCCCCCCTGGCGGTCCCTGGCTGTAACTGCAAGTGAGAACGTTTTCTGAAGGAATCAATATTTTTTTTTTTTAGAGTAGAATTTTATCATACAACATGATCATTCATGAAATTATTGACATCCACCCTTTTTGTTAGATTTATCATATTAGCATTTCATTTTATTTAGGACATTGTCTGTGTAGGCTGACGTAGTGACGCACAACGCACAACAATCCTGTGTGCGCGACGGGAAAATTCGAGAAGTCAAGCTTGTTACAAGTGCAATGTGAAAGACTAAGCGGGCTTCTTCACGTCGTACTCTGCCAGAGCCTCCAGAGCCACGATGGTATCCTGGACACAAGAAAGTACTTCAATATGGCTCGTAGTTGTACTTCAATATAGCTCGTAGCAGCTGGACTTGAATATAGCTCCTAGTTGTACTTCGATGTAGATCGAAGTTTTACTTGAATATACCTCATAGTTGTATGTGAACCTAGCTCATAGTTGTACTTGATCATAGCTCGTAGTTGTACTTGAATTAAGCTCGTAGTTGTTCTTGAATATTGCTCGCAGTTGAACTTGAATATAGCTTGTAATTGTATTTGAATATAGCTCGTAGTTGAACTTTAATATAGCTCTTAGTTGTACTTGAACATAGCTTGTGGTTGTACTTGAATTTAGCTTGTAGTTGTACTAGAATAAAGCTTGTAGTTGTACTTGAATATAGCTTGTAGTTGTGATTGAATATAGCTCGTAGTTGAACTTGAATATAGCTCTTAGTTGTACTTGAATAATGCTCGTAGTTGTAGGCCTACTTGAATAAAGCTTGTAGTTGAACTTGAATATAGCTCATAGTTGAACTGCAGCTCTGTTCATTTCCCATGAAGGAACCAGGTTACCTGCGTTGACATGAACCCCCCGCCATAGTTCTCCTGCGCGACCAGCCAGCAGGAGGCGTTGTCGGCCCACGGGAAGTCCTGGTGCGCCACAGCTGTCAGCAGGGCGTAGGCCGTCGTTTCCACGGTGATAGCATCCTGCTGAGAGGAGCTTTGTGGATCGTCTTTCCACACCCGGCAGCCCTTGTCATCTGTGGAGTGTAAAGAAGTCAATAAACACGCAGATTCAACTGTTTCAGTGTGAGCATTGTGTTGTTGGACCGACATTGTGTGTCTGACCGACCTTCTGCAGCCAGAGCTTGGAGCTGCTTCCAGGCTGGTTTGGCTCCGTCTATGTCAGGCAGACAGACGGCCAGGCAGTAGGCTGTGATGGCCACAGCATAAGGCCTCTCCAGCTCCCCCACGTGGGAGAGGAGGTACGACGTCGAGCTGGCGATACTAGCCACCTAAGGACCAAAATAAATTCAGAAGTTTATGGACGTAGAAGTACAGTGAAAAGACCTCAAACCAGAAAGCATGCATGGTTTCTGAACCAGTGCTAGCAGCACCCCTAGGCGTCACTTGGGTAACTGCATGCACATTTCCTGGGCGGACAAATGTCCGACACTATTCCAGAATATCGGACACTAGGAATATCTTCCGGATGTTATTCACTAATAATTAAATAATCACCAAAAGTCCACATTTAAACGACAAACGACCCAAACTAAGTTGCTTCAATAAATTTGAAGGCTAATATATTTATTATATTAGCCTAGGCAAAAAAAACATGACGGACATTCTTCGCAAAAATGGTATACGGGTAAAAAATTATTAATTTGATAATTGCAATTCTTGCAGGCCACTTTTGGCGCAACTTCATGGCATGGAAGTGCTCCGCTGCTCGCGAAAAGTTGAAGTCTTTCAATCCCGGCCCAAGGCTCGATATGCGTATCAGCCTCGTCACCTTTTCCTCAGCTAGGCGGTTTCTGATAGATGTTTTAATCCTGTTTTGAAGAGAAAAGGCTCGTTCCGCAGGAACACTGGACACGGGGATTGTACTGGCGATTTTGGCCAGCTTTGCCCAGTCGGGAAAGATTTTTCGGCGAGCGCGTTCACGAGGATTTGTGCCGCGACAAATTCGCACGAGTTGAAATATTTCAACTTTGACGCGAATTTCGCGTGATGACAGCCAATCAGCGTTCAACAGCTTGGCCACTGAGTGACATGTGTATGCATGTGCGGGTGCAGTGGCGATCCTAGGTCCAGTTACGCCCCGGGCAAGATTGTTGACGGGGGGGGGGGGGTTGTGTCGTGAACCTACGGACTTCAGTGGGGGTTTCATTCCGTCTATACACGGCACCTTCTCAACGAACAGGTGTGCGCCTGCAGCAGGGGGCGCCAAAATCCCTATTCCCCACACAATGTCGTACTTCATTGATAACCGCTACGCAGCGCTTTTTTTTTTTATACTGCTCGTGGCGCCACCCATGTGATTTGCCGCCCCCCACAAATATGCCGCCCCGGGCAACTGCCCGGGTCGCCGTGCCTAAAACCGCCACTGTGCGGGTGCATTGCGCGCGTTCATGAATGCACGTTCGTGTTTGCCTCCCTGGTGACTTGGCCAGGAACCGCTACTGGTTTTCATATGCTACTGATTAATTCATACATAAATGTGAACTTCTTTCTTTTTTTTCTCGGACATGTGGGCCGTTTACATTTTATTTTACCGGCCATGCGTGCGTGCAATCGGCCAATGTCCGGCTATAGCCGGCTAACGTGTACACTGGGCTATATCTCTATATGCATATGTAGCTATATGGATAGCTGTGGCTCACCACATCGTTCTTCATGCTGTGTTCGACGAATGGGATGGCGTGCTGCAGCGCCACGGCGATGAACGCCGTCATGGACATGTCCTTCCCAGCGCCTCTGATCCCCCCCTGCAGTGGAGGGAAGGGGGGGGGTCAGGAGAAGCACAGCTTTAAAGGGGACATATTGAACCCCCAGGTGAGGGTGGGATTAGCCGGTACAAGCCGTTTGGAAAATCTGCCTCTTCTGACATCACAAGTCGGCGTGTCCACCTAGATGTATGACGGATAGATGAGCAACGTTTGCTAGTCTAGAGCCCGACCGATATATCGGCGGGCCGACATTAGCGGCCGATATTAGGCATTTTCCAAACTATCGGTATCGGGCGATTAATTAGTAATAAAAAAATTAATTAAAAAATGTTGGTTTCGGTTATTGTGTTTTTGTTATCAGAAGTTTAATACATTTTGATTTTGACTTTTCTGTTGTGACGATTAAACAAAAAAAATAAAGTTTATTTGCATTACCTTATTATTTTAGTGAGGACTCATAATAACTACAAATAACCAATGTAATGGAAATCTGTTTATGTTTGGTTACGCGTTTCTGGAATTTCTTTTTTAAATATATATCGGCCGATATATCGGAGTAGGCTGGTAGACTGATCTATCCAGCACACATCTAGGTGGACACGCCTACTTGTGATGTCAGAAGAGGCACATTTTCAAAACGGCTTGTAACGGCTAATCACACTCACACCTGGTGGTATAATATGTCTCCTTTAACCAACCATGTGTGAGTGGGCTCCTGAAACCAGCCTACATCGATCTCCCTGTGGTACACAGGGTGTGGGTCTGAGTAGGACCCATCCTGTTTCTGCACGGACATCAGGAACCGGACTGAAGTGCTGATGTCCTGATTGGACACGTCCCTGCGAATGTGACCCTGCGGGCTGCCTCCCCTTCCGGCCATCTGGCGATCCGCCAACAGAGACAGCACTTTCACAACAAGAGCGGTGAGCCTGTGGTCAAAACAGAACACGGTTACGGCCAGTGCTGCTGTTTAGCAGGAGCCAACCTGGGAAGATATTTACAACAATATGTAGATAGAATGCCTACCAATAACTTGATGGAATTGCAATCCATGCTCCATAAGATCCATCAGCTTTTTTGAAAGTCAGAATTCTCGTCAAACCTGGAGAGAAAACATAATTGTTTAAATATTTGCGTGCAGGGCTTGCTCATGCTCGACTTTCTTCTCTTTGTTGACAACTGTTCAACCTCATGACATCATCATGACATCATCGTGACATCATCATGACAGCAACACGACATCATCATCATGACATCCTCACGACTTCCTGGTTCAGACGTACTGACCCTCGTCAGTCCTCTGCAGAGCCAGGTCCCTGGAGCCGGCCGGCAGCTGGAACCACAGCTGGCTGAGGTCCAGGTAGCGCAGAGCCAGGACTGTCTGGGCCATCAGCTTCATGGTCTGCTCTGCACAGCCGCCAGGCAGCCTCAGAAGTCCGTTGACCCCTTCGGCCGACAGGAGGACCCTGGCACTGGACTCGCCGAACCCCGCCCCTGGGAATAGGACTCAGCTGTGACTTACTGAAATAAATAACTATCGTAATATAGTTCATTACTACGACACAAGTGGGCTCAACACACACCTTCCATCTTGATGAATAGATTGGAGGAGGATCCGGGGACCGTCTCATTGGGTAGGTTTCCATCGATGCTGACAGGAGCCCCCCCTGAGCAGACAACAGCGCACCCATTGGTCGATCAGAAATGAAAGAGTCAATGATTAAACGTTTGAATTTGAAGTCTCACCTATCAAATCATAATTATAAGTATTCTCCTTCGTCTTTTCTTCTCCTTCTGTCTACAAACAACATAAAAAAAGGGAGACACTCGTTGAACCTTTGACATTAAGAGTTGAAACTGCAAAGTAAACTCTTCATTGGTTAATTCCCATGAAGTAATGATAGCCAGAGAACCTTTCTTGAGCGCTTTCACCCAGACTACCAGTTCCATACCCATCTGCCCCCCATGAGAAACATGCACATTCAATCCGTTGACTTACCCAAACGTTCAGGCTCTTTTCAATGGCGTCGGGTTGCCACCCATTGATTATATCATAAAGGCGTATTTTGATGGGTATAGCGCCGCTTATCATGGGGACGGCAGCGAAGGTCACCAGCGTAGAGGACCCGCTCTCCACGCTGACCTTCACGAAGGCTTTGAACGCGGAGAAGCCCGGGGAGCAAAGCCCGGGTGTCTGCTCCATGTGAACGGCTAGCTGGAACCACAGACCAGGGGACGGGGTGAGACCTACAGGCTGACTCCTACAGGCTGACTCCTACAGGCTGACTCCTACAGGCTGACTCCTACAGGCTGGGACCTACAGGTTCAGACCTACAGGTTCAGACCTACAGGCTGACTCCTACAGGCTGGGACCTATAGGCTGAGACCTACAGGCTGAGACCTACAGGCTGACTCCTACAGGCTGGGACCTACAGGCTGAGACCTACACAAGACCTATAGGCTGATATATACAGGCTGAGACATACACAAGACCTACAGGCTGAGACCTACACAAGACCTACAGGCTGAGACCTACAGGCTGACTCCTACAGGCTGGGACTTATAGGCTGAGACCTACAAGCTGAGACCTACACAAGACCTACAGGCTGAGACCTACAGGTTCAATCCTACAGGCAGAGACCTACAGGCTGAGACCTACAGGTTCAGACCTACAGGCTGAGACCTACAGGCTGAGACCTACAGACAGAGACCAACAGGTTCAGACCTACAGACAGAGACCTACAGGCTGAGACCTACAGACAGAGACCTACAGGTTCAGACGTACACCAGACCTACAGGTTCAGACGCACACCAGACCTACAGATTCAGACGTACACCAGACCTACATTAATGAGTTTTCGCATAAAGGCACCTGAAGGACTAAATAGTGGATGGAACCACTGAGATGTCCAGGAGCCCAACAGTCATCCAGATCTTTACCTGTACAGCAACAGGCCCATAGTTGTAGATGACTGCCACAATGCTCAATTGTTCATATCTCCTGACCGAATAGGGCAGTCTCAGAGACACGAAGATGTTCTTAAAGGTTTTCAGCTCAATTGGCTCAACCACGCAGAATCCTGCATGGGACACCAAGACAAAAGCTCATTCTCGACACACTGGCTTATATTAGAAATGGTAACTGGAAGGTAAGAAAGTCAGTGTTACCGTGAGTTGGAGATAGAATGACTGCCTGAATTTCCCAAGTGGTAATAGAATCCGGTAGAGATAATGTGTGTCTAAAAAGGTTTGCATTTGTTAATATTCCTTTTGTAATATTCCTATATATTTTTTTAAAAAAATACCAAAAAAATATAAAATATTGCATTACTTGTGTTTGTCATTGGCATAAAAATATGTAAATGCAAAACTTGGAGCAAAATTTCGACTGATCTTTTCGGCCATGCGGCCAATGAAATGTTCCTCAATATCCAGTAGACTGGAAGCTGGAGACAGAGGGAACAATATTACATCAATCAATTAATCAATCAATCACATACATTGAATGGTCCTTTGGTTGATACGACTTCTTTCTAACGTGCTTACCGTTGTCTTCCGCGGCACTCTTCCTCAGAGCCTCCCCCCGAATACAACACTTGAAGAAGATGTCGGCACACTGAGCCTCTGCGTTCATCTCGGTCAACCTCCTCCTCCTCTCCTCACAGGAGAAGTCCTGGTCACAGCACTGCTGGAGCTCTGAGCTCAGGTTCCCCTCTAAGGACAGAGGAGGTCCACTCACACCATGGGGCAGTTTCCTGATTCACTGACTAATGACACATTTAGATTTACATTTACAATTAGGGCGTTTGGCAGACGCCTTAATCCAAAGCGACTAGCAATAAGTATGTATTTCCCCCAAGGATCAATAAAGTAAACGTCTATCTATCATTTGTGTAAGATACATACATTTGGACGTGTAACATACATAAGTGCATTGAGTGCCAGTACGTATAATAGGCCTATTCAACTAGCGGCCCGTTGCCCGAATACGGCCCTTCTTAATTCTGCAGGCAAGAGGTTGCCTGCAAACCAAAAAAAATTAAATATATATTTAAAAAAAAAAAAAGAGACAAATAGTTGCCTGCATATCAGGTTTGTGTGTGTAATACATGGTGTAATATGATAAATAAAAGGAATGCATGAAGGCAATGCAGAGTCTAGCTGAACTAATATGATATCATGCTATATATTTTGTGAATGTAGTTGTTGCCTTACTCATCTCCAGGAGCTCATGTCGGAGGTCCAAGGCCCGTCTGGAGCGCCGTGCAGCATGGGGTTTACACCTGGACCCTAGAGGAAGTGCTGAGGAATGACGCCCTTATTAGGTCATTGGAGCTTATACCGTACACACACTTTGAGGGAAGTATAAAGAGAGATTCTGAAGGATCACTTTGTACTCTCTCGGTCCAAGAGAGATGAGACACATACTAGACAGTATTACATGTGTGTCTCATGGAATAAACATTTTTGAAATATCGAATGCTATTATTATATTATTAATTATATTATATTTTATTAGGAGCGCTTCTTGCTTTCAATACCATTTGCTTTGGGTGTTGAACCTGAAGACACAAAAGACAAGCCGGCCTCGGTGAAGATGGAGTCCTGGTCGGGCCCCCCTCGGTATGAGCAGCCCAGGTCGTAGGACTCCATGGCAGAGAACACCTGGGAGGTCAACCCAACTTTATTGATGAAGCTCTTCTCACACAAAACAGACTAAACCATTCGGTGAGGGGTTTTCACACGTAGTATGAGCATTGATGCCATGACAAGCTGTTTATTGGTGTGGGTTGCACTGTGGTTGTGGACGCTGTATTTTGTAATTTGTGATTGGATGGTATTGCTATGTGGGCGGGGCTAGCTAAAGCAGGGCTATATATCAGTCCTTCCAGAAAAACGCGATTATGCGATTGCATAATTCAACGCATAATCAGCCAAAGTCTGCATATTCATGCGGGGGCCGCATTTTTTCAAATATGCCGCACTTTCACCCCATAAATAGCAGATTCCTGCGCGAAATATGTGCATTTTCATTGCAAAAAAGTCACATATATCTTAGCAGAAAGTTGAAAAATGTTGCGTTTACTTCACACAAGAGCAGCCATTTCCCCCTGTTGCCATGGGAACGTTATGAAGTGACGTAATTACACGACGTGAACGTCATCGAAAAGCTGCATTTTTCGCAAGTTCCCGCAATTTTTGCAAGTTCCCGCAATATCATCGCATAAAATTGCATAAATCTGCCGCATATTTCATTGCATTTTTTAAGAAAATGTGTCGCATAATCAAGGATTTTTGGCCGCAATAATCATAAAAAACGCCACATTTTTCTGGAGGGACTGATCTATACACCATGCATGCCAAGCGTTTGGGGTTCAGATCTGGCTCCCTCTGGGGGACTGAGGCACTGTCTGAGCAGAGGGACCGTTCAGGGGTCAATGGAGTGATTCATGTTGGACGGTTTAGTGTTGCTGATCAATAATGTATAGGCTCTTCTAGTTCGGTCTCTCAGATGCATGTTTTGGCCACGCCCGGTCTACATCACAGCACTTTGTTGGCAGTGCTGGGATCCAGTGCTGGGATCCAGTGCTGGGATCCAGTGCTGGGATCCAGTGCTGGGATCCAGTGCTGGGATCCAGTGCTGGGATCCAGTGCTGGGATCCAGTGGTGAAGAGCTTCATACTACAGACCAGGACAATGACCAGGACGACAAAGAAGATAGAGGGTGTGTGTGTGTAGGAGAGAGAGGGTGTGTGTGTAGGAGAGAGAGGGTGTGTGTGTAGGAGAGAGGGTGTGTGTGTAGGAGAGAGGGTGTGTGTGTAGGAGAGAGAGGGTGTGTGTGTAGGAGAGAGGGTGTGTGTGTAGGAGAGAGAGGGTGTGTGTGTAGGAGAGAGGGTGTGTGTGTAGGAGAGAGAGGGTGTGTGTGTGTAGGAGAGAGAGGGTGTGTGTGTAGGAGAGAGAGGGTGTGTGTGTGTGTGTGTGTGTGTAGGAGAGAGAGGGTGTGTGTGTAGGAGAGAGAGGGTGTGTGTGTGTAGGAGAGAGAGGGTGTGTGTGTGTAGGAGAGAGAGGGTGTGTGTGTAGGAGAGAGAGGGTGTGTGCGTGTGTGTGTGTGTTGGAGAGAGGGTGTGTGTGTTTGTGGCGGAGCGTGCGTGGCTACGTGCATGTGTGTATCTGTGCGTGCGTGTGGGAGTCTGGATGTAACCTGCTTGGCTGTCAGTCTGTTCCGTCGGTCCAGAGCGTACATGGCCTTGTCCACCACCAGCAGAGCCACCCTGGCCCTCCCCTTCACCTTCACCTCCAGCCCGATGGTCCCCCTGGGCGGGGAGGGGTTCATGGAGGGACTGACCTGCGTCCCAACAACCAATCAGCACTCAGTCGTCCGTTGTGGTGAAGCTTATACAACATTGTTTCTGAGGTTCAAGACAGAAAGGTCCTCACTTTGACCGCCATCTCACACTCATCGACCACGTCCACCCACACAGAGTCAGACACCAGGACGTCGTGCCGGTCGTAGTAGTAGCCAATCAGACGCAAGGAGGGCACCATCTGGGCAGTGATCCTGATCCCGGTGCCGCCCCGTCGGGACATTGCAACCACGGAGCCCTGATGCACCAGATCCCCGTGACTCAAGACCTGCAACACACGATTCACCCGACGGTCATCTCAACCCTCGCTCTGCTGAAACATGGACGACGTTGTGTATGATGATGAAGAAGATGAAGATGATGATGATGATGATGATGAAAATGATGAAGATGATGATGAAGATGATGATGACGATGACGATAGCTCACCAGGTAGTACACCAAACCATCTTTGGGACGACCGTTGATGGTGTTGAACGTGACGTCGAGCTGTTGGTTGACTTTGAACTTCCCGGTGGGAACGCTGACGTACAGGTAGTGCTGACTGGGCGAGGACATGGGCTTCAAAACCTTCTCCTGCGTCACGGTGCCGGCTCGGACCTGTTGCAAATGAACAAGATACAAAACTGCCATGTTGGGAAGTGGTTAATGAGAAGATATTGATGAAAACGATATCTTGGCACTCTTACGTTAACAGTGATTTGTGCAGGAGGAGAAGCTGGGAGATTGAAGATGTGCACCGCTGCCCCCTCTTGGTTGGTGACCAGCGGTACGGTTTCCCCCCGGAGACTGAGCTCTACCGGGACCTCAGAGGCTGGAGAACCATCCGGAAGACGCAGGAGCACCTGACAACGGGAGGTCAAAGGTTATCTATCAATCATACTGATACAGGGACAACAGATGTAAATTAGCCTTGTGGCTAGAATCTGGCTCAATTATATATTGTGCATTGTCCCTGTCAAATAAACGAAAAAATCAAAATAAATACTAGCCTAATACTCATACTGATAAAAATGATATAATGTGATCATACTAATACAAATCATAATAATAACCATAAAAAATAATTATATTTATATATATACATTTTTGAATTAGTATAACTAGGTATATGTGTCTTTAAAAATAAATATGAATAAAATAATTACATATTTTTTGTTCTTATTTTATATATATATGTAAATAAAAAAATACACAAAATAACTCATAGTAAGGTGCTATAATAAATAGCAAACTTGTCATTACTTAACCCTTTGTTAATATTTCTTAATTGTTACTAAAATATCTATTTGGCACAAGTTAATTATTGTTTCATCAATAATTTAATATTAATTGTTTGCATAACCCTAACCCTATCCCTAACTCACGACCCTAACCCTAACCCTAACACACGGCCCTAACCCAAACCCTAACACAAGACCCTAACCCTAACACACGGCCCTAACCCTAACCCTAAGACACTGCCCTAACCCTAACACTCGACCCTAACCTTAACACACGGCCCTAAACCTAACCCTAACCCTAACACACAGCCCTAACCCTAACCCTAACACACAGCCCTAACCCTAACCCTAACACATGACCATAACCCTAACACACGGCCCTAAACCTAACCCTAACACAAGGCCCTAACCCTTACCCTAACACACGACCCTAACCCTAAAACACGGCCCTAAACCTAACCCTAACATACGAGCCTAACCCTAACCCTAACACATTACCTTAACCCTAACACATGACCCTAACCCTAACCAGTGAGTCAGTGACACTCGGTGGTCAGTGAAAATAAACTATTAACTTGTGCCAAATAGATATTTCAGTAACAACTAACAAATATTATCAAAGGTTTAGGTAATAACTAGTTTGCTCTTAATTATGGCACCTTATTATAAAGTGTTACCAATATTTTTTAGGATTACATATTTTATAATTATAATATTGTATATACAATTACCTTTTTGGTATTAATATAATATAATATAATATAATAATTAATGATAATTCATTATTAATTATTATTGTTATTTATATTATTTATACATATTTATATAAATATATACCTACTTACCACAATGTCTAATGGAGCTCCAGGAATGAAATACGATCGAATTCGAGATAGGTCGATTTCATAAAGTCGAGAAACGATTGGAAGAGATATCTCCGCCTCCTGCATCTCTCTGCCTGCAAGCACATGACCAGGATTAGCCCCGCCCCCAGCCCACAACCAACGCGTGCATGACTGTACATCGCCTCATTACTGTGTAAACGGCAAACGTACTCTGTTGTTCTGTGACCGACACGCTCATCACCAGTTCTGCACCCTCCTGCTCCAAGTAGGTGACGTTACACCCTTGGGTTGTAGCTGTGTCTTTAGCTCTTCAGCCCTGAGAGTCACTGTGCCGACACCATCTTCAATCTGTCAAGAAAGAGGTTTGGGTTTTTACTTTATTTTAGTTGAAGTTGGTTTCTCATTCGCTTCCGAAAAAGCCTCCAGACTCACTTGTTCAGAGTTCCCCTAGACTCTGCAAAGCCTCCCCCCTAACCCCCCGCCACTTCTATGGACATCCTCAGTGTACCGACAGCGATATATTGTTGTTTCTCTTTCCTCTGACAAATGTTCTTATTGTAAGTTTCCCCAGTTAACAACTTAGCTTGGTGCTCACCGAGCCAGTCTTCTCCAGTCCCCGGATCATCTGGGAGACTTTGAGGCACTCAGAGCCCTGCAGGCCGGCCACCCTGAACCAGGAGTGGAAGCTCCCAGCCACCGTCTCCCCGTACGAGTACCTGCGTGAAAGGTCGCTACTGTCAGACCACTGCCTAAGCTAAGGTCATTCATGTGCTCATAGCTTGATTAATCAGAACTCACTTGGCCGTCACCGTGAAGGTAAACGTCTCGCGCTCCAACAGAACGTAGCGTTCTTCTGAGTTTATGATCACCTCGAAACTTGGTAAAACTGCCGTTAAAAAACAACAGGTCACTTTTGCTAATGAAATGCATAAAGCTGAAACGCTGACAAGGTTAAGATAAATGTAAACGCTCACCAAATTTCTGGACCTGAAACTCCAGAGTAGCAGCATGTTTCTTATCTCCTTCATAATGTGCAACAATTTTCCATGTACCCAGTCTTAAAAAGAAACCCATGAATGTAAAATAAATCAATGGAAAGAGGAATAAGGAGCTGTGGAACAGGTTAAATGCCGTCATGCAGGTTTTATGATGGGCCTCCGTACCCAGCGACGCCAGGTAGGTACAGATCACCGCTGAACATACCACCAAACGGAGCCCGGAGCGAATAGTCCAGGTTCAGACGGATCCCAGATGGGTTCTGTGAAAGATGAGAATCCATTCAAATCATGAAAAGTGCAACAGTCTTCGAAAGTCTCCTTAGAAGATCAGATTTGAGACGCATCACATCCCACAAAATACTCACAATGACGGATATTTCAATTACTTCCTCTGAGGGTCGCATGGTGTGGTCGAGTGCGAAGATCCTGTACTGGACTGGAAGTTAGATCATGTAAAACGCATGAATGAATAACGTGGGATGAGTAATATATCACGTACAAGAAGGATATAGTTCAGATTGAGTTGAAGAAGGGTGCTGGTGTTGTGCGGTCGGACCTTGATCTGATGGTTTGTACAGCGGTTGGTTGGTCTGGATGAAGAGGTGGCCCCTGTGCATGGACACCAGCACGCGGGTCATCTTCCTCACTGGTGTCTCGGCCACCAGCAGAAGGTACGGATCGGACATAAACCGTGGCAGATTGGCCATCCTCTCCCTGTCTATCTGTACCAATCATGAATGAAATAGATGTTAAAATATACACTTTTAGGGTCAAACTTCAAATATGAAATATGTAAATGAAAAGCAACAGTTTTAGTCTAGATTATTGAGCCATGATTCAACAACGTATTGTATTCTATGTCTCGTCTATATTTTTGAGCTATTTCTAAACGTTTATTGTATTCTATATCTTCTCTACATTATTGAGCTATATCTAACCACAGTGGTTTAGTGTAACCTATATCTCCTTCACATTATTGAGCTATATCCAACCACAGTGGTTTAGTGTAACCTTTATCTTCTCTACATTATTGAGCTATATCAAACCACAGTGGTTGAGTTTACCCTATGTCTTCTCTACATTATCGAGGTATGTCTAACCACAGTGGTTGAGTGTACCCTATATCTTCTACCACTGTGGTTTAGTGTAACCTATATCTTCTCTACATTATTGAGCTATCTCTAACCACAGTGGTTTAGTGTAACGTATGCACGTTATCTTACCATGAGCTCCACGGTTTGGATGTCTCCACCATTAGATGAAGTGGTCTTTTTATGGGACACGACCTGGCCTGACCTCTCATCCTCCAGATAGAGCGTGGTGGCCGAGGAGGTCTGAACAAAGACCTTCTCCTTAACGTTGACGTGGAACACTTTTGGAGCCGAGATGAAGAATCTGTATGTTCACAAATGTGAATAAAAATGCTATTTAAATCAGGAAATATTAACCATACATAAATAAGAAAATAATAAATAAATGAAAAAATGTCAATAGATATTTCAATTTCATGATTCTTCCCAGTGGTGGAGCAATATAATTTTTTTATATTCAGGCCTACCTTTTACTGGCACACACAGACTCCAGAGCCAAAATTAGTAAAAGCAGCGAACAAGTAGACCTGTCCATTCTGGAGCCTCAACTGGTCTGATAGTCCTGGTCTGAGCCACGGGTCTGAGCTACTGGTCTCCAGTTGTCTGGTCTTATAGTCCTGGTCTGAGCCAATGGTCTCCAGATGTCTAGTCTTATAGTCCTGCCCCTTCTCTACTCACTTTCACAATTGAAATGGCTGCAGTTGTATTTATAATACTGAGCTCACAATTTGAGAGCTAATGAGAGTACAAGTATGTGTGTTTTGAACTTGTTTGTAAAAAAGAGAAAGAAGTATAACAAAATACTTTCCTAGTTTATTAGATATTAGATGACAGTAAACGTTAGGTTGCAGCAGCCTGGGTTCACTCTGGGGATCTGCCAAATTTGTGAGGGTTTTGTTGTCATCTGCTCTCTCATTGATCTCTTGAACTCTGCCCTGTTTCTTCTAAATCATGTGATTTACTGGAAGTTTCAGATATTTAAGTTTCATCATTGAGCTATTTTTAAACAACATATTGTGGTTTAGTGTAACATATGTCTTCCCTACATTATTGAGCTATGTTTAAACATGTTTGTTGTAACCTATGTCTTCCCTACATTATTGAGCTATTTTAAATCTATTTTAGTTTTTTATTATTCGAATCATTTTCTGACTCATTTTTTATTTTGCTGTCATTTTTTTATTTATTTTTATTTTTAGCACATACTTTCACACACGTTTATCTTAACATCATATTTTGCATGATGGCACCAACATCATGACTACATGTTATTCTCAAACCATCCTCAAGGTGGTGTTATATTGCGCCATAGCCTACGTAGCCTCGCAGCCCTCGTTTATTCTGGAAGTCAGACATACATTTTATCATGAAGCCGCATTGGCCTTTTGATCATGAGTCAACTTTGAATCATAAGTCAACCTCATCAGTCAACAAGTTCTAGTAAACGGGTGTGCTGCCTTCTTCTGGATAAATAGAACTGTTACATTTACATTTCCCAACCAAATTCAATTAGTTGTTTTGATTCAAGGGTTTATGTCCTATGGAGGAAAAACAATAAGATCGAAAGTATATATACAATATATATTATATTTACGTTAATATTAATCTATAGGCTATATAATGATTAAATTAGTTGAGAAATGTAAACGTAATTGTTCTCTAACCATAAAAACCGCACCTCCCTATATCACACCCTATATCACCGCAGCTCCCCCCCCCCCCACGCTCCGAAGTCCTGTCCAGGATTAAAAAATAAATATTTGCACCGGGGCATATCACCATGATGTTACGCCACTGACCAAAGTCCAATATGCCGTCGATGTAGGCCTACGCGTGGATATGCAGGGCTAATGTAACATTACACATTGATCCGTATTTCCGTTGGATTATACACACATTTTAATATATTGATGCATTTTATAGTTTGAAATGGAAAAAGTGTGTAGTTCATAAAGTCACGCAGCTTTAACTTCTTCAACACCTACAGAGTTTGTTATGTACGGTCATTCAAACACGCTACGTTATTTTCCATAGACATTGGCCCGAGGGAACCGGGAGCCTCGGAGGCGCGCGGGAATTATTCTTCAGAGGTCTACTCATGATGGGTCTACTTCGACGAGCCTTTTTCTTTATAGGTCCTTGCTTTTTACCCCCTGGGCTTTGAATGCTAACTATCGCTGGAGGGCGACATAACTCCTTTAGAACCGATTTGAACCCCCCTGCGGCTGCAATCTGTTGCTTTCCTCCGTCTGCTGCTCCTCTTGGTATGACATTCCAAGTTCCGATCATAATATTGAGTAATTTAGTAATATTTGGATATTTTTTGGGGAAAGGCATGAGACTGTTATTACTGCTGTTTACTCAAACATAAAAAAGTTCATATTGAAAAGTGGTTTAACAAGTACATAAATTATGAAAAATGATACATTATGATGAGTAACCGCCGAGTTAAACAACCTTTAATGCAAAAAACATTATGAAAGATATAGAATATAAGAAAGCCTCAGGGTAGAACGTGATCTCTGATGGGTGGCTGCTCATACCTGTTTTCAGAGAGAAATCCACTGTAAATAATTAACCGTGTGGAAACACATTGAGAGTTATCAAAGAAAAATCACATAATGTAATAAATGCATTTAATCAAATAGGTTATAAACTCAATATCAAAATCTCAGATTTAAAGTTTTTAAGTAAATCAATTATATGGCCCAATATGATGCATACATTTGTGTTATTTACTTAATTAAACCATTGACACAAATGTATCTTCTAGTATTTCAAATGTAACCTAATGATGAATACCTATGGAGACATTGGGTTGATTAACCTAGTGTTATGGAAACTAGATGTCTTTAGTTTAGTCTATCATAAGTCCCATCACTTTATGTTTTTCCATGAAATCCATCCGTTGAAGCTGACTCATCTGGATCTGTTTAGCAGCAGCCGAGTGTTAGATGTCCATGCACAACTCCTGGTTTCAGAGATACAAGAATTGCGTTTGGACAATCAACCCTAGACTCTGAGTTCCACCCATGTGAGGAGACTGCTGGACAGAGGTCCTGGAGAGGAAACCACAAAGACACATCAAGCTATGCACCATATTTAACACTATTACATATGTATCTATCTACCTTTTGGCACAGCAGATATATACATTTGTATCATTGCACAATTCTAGATGAATGAAAATCAATGAAATAATAAGTTATGTTAAAGCAGTACAAAAGCAGTACAATGCACAAAATGCACAATAAGATTACATTTGTTTTGTAAGAAAATGATCTTAGTTTTTGTTATACTAGTGAACTGTTGAATATTATTTTGAGAAATAAATGCACATGAAAAACCTTAAACATTTGGTTTGCAAAAATTATCCTTTTCAAAATTATTTGTAAAATTTCTGACTAAAACCATGCACACCAAAAACATAGTTTAAATGAAAAAGTTCTTACCGCAGAAAGGTTGATAATCCCAAAGGGGTTTTCATTTACTAAAAAGTGTTGAACTATCTTTAAATCATGCATTACCAAACCCTAGGTTAAGGAAGGCTAAGAGACTTGAGTTGTTTAGATCCAGTGCTGGACGTCCGTCCGGGTCGGCGGCTGGCTGCTGAGTGCCGTCTCTGCGTGTGTGTCCCTTCTTCCCTCTGTCCATCTCATTTCATGCAGGACTGGGGTAACCTAAGAGACAGAGGCTCAATGGAGAAAATCTGCTTTGGCTGCAATTAAGTGTGAGAGTGAAGGAGGGGGGGGGGGGGGTGACGGCGTGGGCGGGGCCTCACACGCAGAGGGGCATGGCAGGTGAACAGGGACGGGATTCCATCATGTGGTATTAAGGATTTAAGGAAGAAAATACAACTTAATAATGGGTCTACTTGTGTTGTGTTTAATCAATTTGTTTGAATTGCTTGGATGAAAAAAGAAAACATTTGCAGGCTGAAAAAAAGTATGAAAAATTTTACTTTAGGCGTGAGTGCATCATGTAGAAGTTCTAAGGGATGTTTCTCAGGCCAGACATGAACACGCATGCAGCTAACACTTCACTCTGTTTATCATCTCTGCTGTTTATATCTTTATAGTTTTTGGGTTTTTATAATATATTTAATCATGTTAAAAACCTGACAGTTAATCATCGGACTATATCCTTATCAGGCTGCTAATCTGAGCTCCATACTGTAAAGAGAACCACATCTGATTTGGGATTAGGCCAAATTAGAGCACATTACACCCATCCCAGTGGAGCTGAATCCTAATCTCAGGGGATATGCAAGGGAGTGACCGCCGTGTTGCCATGGCGAGCAGGCCACAAAAGGGTGTGGCGTGGGAATGTACCCGGGGTCAGGAGTAAGGGGGCAGAGGTCAGAGGTCAGAGGCAGCTGGACAGCACACAAGAGGAGAGGATGGTGAGAAAAGGGGGAGGGGCCAGAAAGGGGACATTAACATTGAACTGACCGATGCTTTCAGGGGAAGCGATCACTAAGCTATGAAACATGTCTAATGGTCCATGCAGATGGACACGCCTCACACTGCACCTCGGGAACGCCAGGCTCGCCGATGCGTTGGTCTTGCATGGATTTAGAGACTTCTATTATCGTACACATTTTTTTTTACCAAAAACCTTCATTAAAGATATTCCAATATTTGAGTCAAAATGGAAGAGCATTGAAACTGCTGTCAATTGAAATTATTGGTTTAGTGGAAAGGAACGATGGAATATTAAAAAATGCATCCATTATTAAGACCTTACACTGATCCGTTCATCCTTTCACAGGACAATATTTAGCACATTTTCATGGATGAGTTTGCCCAAAAACAGTAATAGAATTAAATAAACAGTATTAGTAGACGAAATCCCCAACGAACCGAACAATTGGCTGAAAGGTTCTCAGCGTAACGCTGGTTCCCCTCTGATGTGGCGCCGCGGGAGGAGAGAGGGTCGGTTGAGGCCACATGCTGCCTCTGAAGGTCAAGTCACGGGGCATATCCTGGTGGTCTCAAAAAGATTCTCAGGGTCCAACTTAGGGGGTCAATATGCAAATGTTCACCCCCAAGTGAAAGGCAAAGAGCGGATCAATGTTCTCACATCACTCCTGCTGCCCGTGACTGTGGGGGAACGCCTCCACTCCAAAACGGTTTCATATTCAATGGAATCCAGGGAAACAAAAGAAGCCTGGCCCACAGCCGCATGTGTAGCACCTCAATATGAGGAGGAGAGGAACCACATGAGATGCTGCCGAACACTTGAATGCATTAATTTCAAATCCAAACGACCAAAACCTAGCCCTATGTGGAGGTCTTGTGAAGACCTGATAAATTGAGTGAAAACTTTTGGGAAGATACTTTTTTTATTTTATTTACACATAGATACGACATACACAAGTAAACGAAGATCAGCTCAGGCCCGCTGCGGCCCCAGCACACGTAAAACAGATGAAGTTGAGTTCTTCCGTGTCGGGTAAGGCCACCCACTGCTGCCCCCTAGTGGCCTCTAGGGCACCTGCCATGCCACAGTCATACGTCCTCTCAGCCCCGTGGCCCGGGGCCCAGTTCTGATAACAGCCATCGCCCCACTTGATCCAGTACCAGAAGTTGAAGGCGTGGCGAAGCCCGAGCCAGACGTGGGGTGACGTGGCGTTCTCGGCGGCCCGTCCCACGCGGGCCTGAAGCTCCTCGCTGTGGACGGAGACCAGGGCAGTGTGGTGGGTCCTGCAGTAGCTCCACGCCTCCATCCACGACATGTTCTTCTGAATTAAAATCAAATTTCCTTGAGGGAGGGAAAACAGAACAGATGAATTATTTTATGTTTTAATTGTTCATGAATAATTGCTGATGTGGATTGTGAAATGTTTTGTATGAATAAAGATAGGCTGAGCAAGAGGCCCACCTGATAAATCTAGACTATTAGCAGTAATAGTGTTATTACTGCTAATAGTAATATTACTTAGTACTATTACTAAGTAGTAGTGGTGCCTAGCAGTAGGGTCAGAGAGGTTGCTCATGCGTTTCAGGGTAAAAGGTGGCTGACTTGAGGTAAGATTTGATAATGTTCAATGTGGTGAATTCTACATTGAAGAATTTAATCTCCTCATGTGGACGTTCTGTTGTGAATCAGCCTGCTGATTCACAACAGAACAGTTGTGAACTGCACAACAGAACGCGGTGGACTGCTTACTGGCTGGTGCTGCGGAGTGTGTCGTGGCAGTAGAGGCCGACACAGGGTTGGGTGGAACGGTTGTTGGGTCCGCTTGTGGGACCGGGAAAACTGTCTGGGTAGTTATGCTTTGGGTGACTGGTGATGAGAAGATGTGCCCGGCTGTAACAGTCTGTTGGGTGACTGGTGATGAGAGGTGCTGTTGGCTGACTGGTGATGAGAGGTTCTGTTGGCTGACTGGTGATGAGAGTTTCTGTTGGCTGACTGGTGATGAGAGGTTCTGTTGGGTGACTGGTGATGAGAGGTTCTGTTGGCTGACTGGTGATGAGAGGGTCACCTGGCTGACTGGTGATGAGAGGTTCTGTTGGGTGACTGGGGATGAGAAGATGTGCCCGGCTGTAACAGTCTGCTGGGTGACTGTTGATGAGAGGACGTCTCCAGGTTTAACAGCAGTCTGTTGGCTGCCTGGTGTTGAGAGGTTCTGTTGGCTGACTGGTGATGAGAGGTTCTGTTGGGTGACTGGTGATGAGAGGGTCACCTGGCTGACTGGTGATGAGAGGTTCTGTTGGGTGACTGGTGATGAGAGGTTCTGTTGGCTGACTGGTGTTGAGAGGTTATGTTGGCTGACTGGTGATGAGAGGGTCACCTGGCTGACTGGTGATGAGAGGTTCTGTTGGGTGACTGGGGATGAGAGGTTATGTTGGCTGACTGGTGTTGAGAGGTTATGTTGGCTGACTGGTGATGAGAGGGTCACCTGGTGGACTGGTGATGAGAGGGTCACCTGGCTGACTGGTGATGAGAGGATTGTAACAGCATTCTGTTGGCTGACTGGTGATGAGAGGGTTGTAACAGCAGTCTGTTGGCTGACTGGTGATGAGAGGGTTGTAACAGCAGTCTGTTGGGTGACTGGTGATGAGAGGGTTGTAACAGCAGTCTGTTGGGTGACTGGTGATGAGAGGGTTGTAACAGCAGTCTGTTGGGTGACTGGTGATGAGAGGGTTGTAACAGCAGTCTGTTGGGTGACTGGTGATGAGAGGGTTGTAACAGCAGTCTGTTGGGTGACTGGTGATGAGAGGTTATCTCCAGGTGTAACAGCAGTCTGTTGGCTGACTGGTGATGAGAGGATTGTAACAGCAGTCTGTTGGGTGACTGGTGATGAGAGGTTATCTCCAGGTGTAACAGCAGTCTGTTGGGTGACTGGTGATGAGAGGTTATCTCCAGGTGTAACAGCAGTCTGTTGGATGACTGTTGATGAGAGGTTATCTCCAGGTGTAACAGCAGTCTGTTGGCTGACTGGTGATGAGAGGTTATCTCCAGGTGTAACAGCAGTCTGTTGGATGACTGTTGATGAGAGGTTATCTCCAGGTGTAACAGCAGTCTGTTGGCTGACTGTTGATGAGAGGATTGTAACAGCAGTCTGTTGGCTGACTGGTGATGAGGGGATTGTAACAGCAGTCTGTTGGCTGACTGGTGATGAGAGGATTGTAACAGCAGTCTGTTGGCTGACTGGTGATGAGGGGATTGTAACAGCAGTCTGTTGGGTGACTGTTGATGAGAGGTTATCTCCAGGTGTAACAGCAGTCTGTTGGGTGACTGTTGATGAGAGGTTATCTCCAGGTGTAACAGCAGTCTGTTGGGTGACTGTTGATGAGAGGTTATCCCCAGGTGTCACAGCAGTCTGTTGGATGGCTGTTGATGAGAGGTTATCCCCAGGTGTCACAGCAGTCTGTTGGGTGACTGTTGATGAGAGGTTATCCCCAGGTGTCACAGCAGTCTGTTGGATGGCTGTTGATGAGAGGTTATCCCCAGGTGTACCAGCAGTTTGTTGGATGGTTGGGGAAGGCCTGGGGTTTATCTTCCTTGCTGTGGGAGGATGAAGATACAGGACATTAAGAAGACGATGGTGGTTGTAACTGATCCTTTAAATGTCATTGAATCTTAAACGATCTCCATAAATGAGTAGTGAATTAATTATTCTACTTCCATCCACGTGTACTCACCCCCCTGACAAATGAACCTGCGATTGTTTTGACATTTAATGTCATTCCATCTTCCACCATCCCTCCAAACAGCCACCACACAGTTCTGATTCTTGCCGCTGGGTTGGTTGGTCTTCCAGAGGCGGAACGAGGAGCCGTCTTCGTCGGACCACCTCCAGCGGTCTTTGAAGAGGCCGATCCACACAGAGGCCTCTGTGAGGCCCCCCTGCACAGCACTGTTCTCCGCTGCAGACCGGACGCTGACCAGGTCCCTGGACAGCCCCCTGCAGTGGTCCTGGGACCTGCGCCACGACTTCTTATCGGCCACAAACACGGGGCCGTGCGTGTCGTTACCTGCAAATATAAATGTTACGGTGAATTGATATGCAGGTGCTACACTGCCTGTTTACGTACAGGGTCATTTTGGCTAAGTAGAATGTGACTAACCTCCACAAACAAAGCCTCTTCTGGTGTCACATCCACTCTCAAACCACCGCCCGTCGGAGTTCATCGCTCCACAGCTCTCTGGGGTCGTAGCATTGGGCTCTCCTTCCTCCCAGTTGAGATAGACCAGCTTGTGGTCAGGCCTGGCCCAGTACCATGTGGCGGTGTCTGCCAGCCACAGTCCTATCCAGGTCCTGACGATACCGTCTGGAACTACGGCCACCAAGCTCAGCTCATCTGAAGAGTTACCGACGGTCGCCAAATCACTGAACTCCTCTCGACAAAAATTCTGTGCACTCGTATAGTTCATTAAAACATTAACAAAGTGAAATTCTGCAGAGCTGATTTTGAAGGAACAAAAACCTGTGAATGCACAATAAAAAAAAATATAAATTACATGAAGCACATTTAATGAATCACAGTTATTACACAGGACATTAAATTACAATAGATATGTTCACATAGAATAGACATATACGAACCAGAAATTAACAAAAAGGCTGCCGTTATAATTCCTTTCATCCTGATGAATCTCAGCCCTTTATGGTAATTCCATTAAAGAACAAAACGGACAATAATTAAACCAGCAACACCCTGGACTACCTCATGTGTTGTTCTGTGGTTAGATCCTGTGTGAGAGCAAGGGAACAAACGCAGAGGTTATAGAGACAGGTCTGAGAAAGTCACCTAACCTGTTTGCACCAATGAAGGCCGACTTCAGTGGC
The DNA here is from genome assembly GCF_026213295.1 of Gadus chalcogrammus. Lineage (NCBI taxonomy): Eukaryota > Metazoa > Chordata > Actinopteri > Gadiformes > Gadidae > Gadus > Gadus chalcogrammus. Next base: position 1,554,614 of record NC_079417.1, read on the forward strand.
CATGAGTTTTGCAAGATCCTTTACTCAACACCGCACCCTTACAAACTAATTACACAACGGTTTGAAATCCAGTGTGCCATCTGAAAGATAATAGTTATTCACTGGGCAATGTGTCCCTATTGATTATGCTAGGAACTAAATGGTTAGGGCGATGAGGAACGTGGTTTGTAACAGTCAAAGGTATTCAGGAAGTGTGACAGCCCACATAGTTTTGCAAACAGGTCTGCCTATTGTTGCCCACACACAGCTGCTTTTGAATGTGTTTTTTCTCAATATCTTTCCTCCATAAAGAAGGAAAGATTGAGAGCCGTACACTGAACAGAGATGTCAAGGAAATCCGAAATGTATCGCCTCTAGATGGCAAAAGTCCCCGCCTCAACCCGGGCGGTGTGCATCTCATTTTGTATCGGTGCATAATCTGAAACTGCAGCAGACTGATGTGAGAAACCAACAAAACACAGTCAGAAGGCTCACCATCTGGCATGGGGACCGACCATGTGACCGACCATGTGACCCACACCAGCCTGCTGGGTGTGTTTGTGGGGGGGGGGGGGGGGGGGGGGGGCCAGGGGGGCCCCCTTCATTCAGTGAAAGGGATATATTTATATATATATTTATATCATAACTTTATCCAAGACACAGGAAGGTCCATAAAGACAGCACAGTACATAAATCAAAAAAAAAGAAGAATATAAAACAATGCAAAACATTTAAGAAAGTTGCAAATGAGGCATTACCAATTATAATACAAACACATTTAAAACACTTACAAGCTTTGGGTCCAATGTAAGAGTAGCTAGTAGCTAGTGTCACTCTGAGAAACTATTGTATAACCACATTCATTTGGGCTTGTTATGCAGCGAGTGCTGCATGTGTTTATTTAGTTGAATGGTGAATACCTGTATGTGTGCAACTATTTGTAATTGCATACCCCTTGGTGTTTGAATAGTTTCCGTCCTTATACCCTAGCAGTGTGGAGGACGCTGCACACTAACCCCAGCGGGCTGAGGGAACACCATGCGCTGTTGTGTCTTGAAAAGTGTTTATTGAGTGAATTACTATTTCCTTTAATACCTTCATCCTTGCTTGCAGATGAATTTGATAAAGGTCCATGTATGTTTCCATTGCAATACACCGACAGATATCCGTGTTTAGTTCAGCATGTGAACGACCATGCCCAACGGTCTTGGGGGTCACGGGTTGCTCTGCTGTGTTTTAAGAAACCTTCTTTAAAGACACTTTAGGATATCTGCTAAGTATTGGCATTCTGAAATTGAATGAAACGTTGACTTTGCTTTTCAGATGATGAGCCGGTTGTGCCAGTGTTCCCTGATCAACACATAGCATAGCACAGCATCATCAGCCATTTCTGGGACCACGAATCACAAAGATTAACAAAATGATAATGAAAAAATCAGGGATGTCAAGATTTTTAATACCATGCATATTCATAATAAAATGGTATAGAATAAAATACATCTCATATTCATAATTATATTACATTATATAGGCTTCTTATGATTATTAGAATTATCTAAAAAATAAGTATGGCAATGGGCCATTCGTTTATTGCTGGCATTGTTTAAATGGAAACTATTGTGCAATAAGTGCTTTACTTCTCTCTGTCCTTTACTTACTTCCTCAAAAAAAAAGATGGAAGCAAGGTAGGCTACATTGCCCCATCAAACTAATGGTTAACGGTCAAAAGCTAAATATTGCTTGCATTTTTATTTATTGTAACATGTTAAGTTAACTAACGGTATGGAACACTGCAAGCAGAACTCTGTGACCAAAGACCTCCGCAACTCCCGCCCCCCCACCCCCACGCTTCTAGGGGGCGGTGGAGAGACACCGTTGGTACATAAGTTTCCACATCTCCTTTCTTGTTCATGTAACCCCGAGCAGAATTAATGCCTTTTTAAAATGATACATTGAAGCCCAACCGGCTGCCACTACCAGCTGAACATCGGTTTACTTTGTCGAAAGCAACTCAAACGTAATAATAATTGGGGGCTATATGCATAAAAGTAGTGGATCTACTCCAAATATTGTTTGACAATATGGTTCTGGTGACCAAGGAAATGGTAGACTACGAGCAATATTTGATTTAATAAAAAATTCAAAATTAATTGAATCATAATAAAATATTATTACATAAACGTGCTTTCATCAAGGCAGATGGGATGCATCCGATTGCATAGCCTGCGCATGCGCACTCTGGACCGGAGCCGGACGGAGCAGTGACAGCACAGTCCCGGGAGACATGTTGGCTCTAAGGACACTGGCGGAGAGCCAACATGGCCGCCTTTCAGTGTGTCAACAACAACAGCGTCAAGTTGAAGTGAGCTGGGATTGAATATCGGCCTTTGGCTCTGTCTCCGCGGCCACAGTCTCCGGACCACCAGAAAATAAAATGATTCGCAGTAGGGTTCCCGCGATGTGTTGAACGTTAACCGGGTAAGCTGCACGCATTTTAAACGATCGCGCTATCCTCCAGCTAATGCTAAGCTAACTGTTAGCAGGACGGACCGAATCGGAGGAGTACTCGTTCAGCTAGCAGTGCGTTAGCTAGCGGGTTAGCTTTTGAGATAATGTTCGGAATTCCCCGAAGTTGAGACCGTCGATCCCCGGTGTTCGGGATTTCTAAAAGGCAAGTTCGTCTAAAAAGCAATAAGAACCGGATTTGTGTTCTGAACCGGTCCACTTCTACGGCGACATCGAGTAACGCTCAGCCCGGGATGCTAATCCCGCAGATCTCCTCTGGTGAGCGGTAGCTCGCTGCTAATAGCATTAGCATATTGCTAATAGCATTAGCTTATTGCTTATAGCGTTATCAGCTAAACCAGCGAACACTCCGTGAGTAAGTGTTGATTGCATGTTAGAGGGATATAGATGGGGTGCACCGGCGGGCTACTGTGAAGTGGTGATGCTCATGTGTGTGTGATATGAACACATGAATGTATCACAGGATGTATTCATGTACGCAGACCGCGACCATATGCCAACCGTGTCGCACGTCGACATTTGGACAATATGAACAGATATCAAACATGGTCGTTCACAAACTCCTCCATTCCGTCGTGTCAGCTGTCTGGGACCACGGAGGATTATAGATTATAGATATCGGACCGCAGGAGGAAGTTTGGCCTCAACGCCAGATCAGATTCCTCCGTCCTCAGATCTGCCAGCTCGCATTAAACCAGAAGCAGTTCGCACCAGAGCCTCCATGGGAGCTGATTGCGTTCAATAGATCACACAGTTTATCTGGATGGTTCCTGTGTGTTGTTGTGTAAAGAAGAAGAAGGTGGTGTAAAGGGGGGAGGTGGTGTAGAGGAGGAGTTGGTGATCAAAGTGGTAATCTAGGGGTTCATCCGATTGAAAGTACCGTCTGCTAAAGGGGGGGCACTGGGCTAAACCACAACGTTCATACTGAGATTTCCCTCTTAACAGTGTGAAATTATGTTGGCTGCACATCCCGTTTGAATGTTAAATTATAATATTATGTATTGAAGCAATTATTACGCACACATTCTGGTTACGGCTTTAACATAGAGCTGCGATCTATCCACCAGGCCAACTGGACGGACTTGTAACGTTAAGCTAATGATTTGCAGGATGTTTGTAATGTCATCTGTTCAGGTGCCATCTGTTTTGGCCTCTTTAAATCTAGGAAATTATGCGTCCTCCCTCTTCCCCTTTCAGGTCGAGCCTTTACCTTCACAAAAGTATCTAATGTAATCACTCTGTATGATCTACCCAATGGGTAACAGAAGGCCTTAGTTACCCTACAGACGCAGCCAAATTGAAAAATATGTTCAATATGATCTATTACAGCCCATGGCGTCACAATTTGGATTGACGTTTACACACACGGAAAATGGAACCCAGTGTGTTCATTTTAAACTAGGGTTGCACCCCTACACAGTAAATGTAGGTATCTGCACATTTTAAACACCAGTCCAATTAATGAATCCAATTATAGGCGTACCGTAACAACATTATACATTGGTCATAACTACTTTAATGGTGCCTTTTCTAAATTACAAAATAATATATAATTGATCGTTATAAATAGATGAGCTACATTATAGGTTAATAAAGATACAGCTAAAAGTTCAAAGCCAAATAATACAAACAATGTTTAGGAAATGCTTACATATTTGTGTATACTACCACTAACAAAACAAGTCTGGGATTACTTGCATCCTATTATTAATACGTAAATACTAAATATATAGCAGCTACAAATACTGAAATGGCATTTTGAGTCCATTGCTTTTTCCCCCTAAAGTAATAATAGATCTCAACTTGGTGCCATTTACTGTTCCCAGCAGTACACAGGCCTACGGTAATGCTCATGAAGACATCCACATGTTTTATAGCCAACCAACGCGCCTCTAACCAAAACAAGGCACAACAGAGCGGGGGAACTGCTCCCGACCTTTTGGACGAGTTGTGCTAGGATTGGAGGCCAGTCGACGACTGGGCGTAGCCTTAGGCTCCGTAGAGGAACGGGATTACATCGTTACCTGGGAGGTCAGGTTAGCTCAGCCGTCTTAATCGCCGCGTGGTGTATGTTAACAGACAAAGTACTTTGATGCTTGTGCTCCTCCCTAGGTCTTTCAACAATTTTATTTACAGGGTCTAAATTATGAATATTTTAATTCGCAACCTAAATTGTTGGTGTCTTCTTCAAGGGAGTGTATGGAAAAGAGATGAGACTCGTGCGTGTTTTTGTTGCTTTGATAAACCTATTAGTTACTACATCAAATCCTGTTGATGCATATTGGCATCAACAATGTTGCATATCCAATGTTATATATGCCATGTAATCAGCGATATATAATGATGTCATATTGGTGTATGTTACATTTGTAAACATAGTGGGGTTGACACTCTTGATATGCTAAGCTAATGCTCTCTCCTCCTCTTGTCTCTCCTCCTCGTCTACCCCCCCTCTTGCCTCTCCACCTGGTCTCTCCTCCTTGTCTCGCCTCGTCCTGGTCTCTGGTCTCTCCTCTCTCCCCCTCCTCTTGCCTCTCCACTGGGTCTCTCCTCTTCTTGCCTCTCCTCCTGGTCTCTCCTCTTGCTCCTTGTCTCTCCTCCTTGTCTCTCTTGCTCCTTGTCTCTCCTCCTCTTGCCTCTCCTCCTTGTCTCTCCTCCTCCTTGTCTCTCTTCCTCCTGGTCTCTCTTGCTCCGTGTCTCTCCTCCTCTTGCCTCTCCTCCTTGTCTCTCCTCCTCTTGCCTCTCCTTGTCTCTCCTCCTCCTTGTCTCTCTTCCTCCTGGTCTCTCTTGCTCCGTGTCTCTCCTCCTCTTGCCTCTCCTCCTTGTCTCTCCTCCTCCTTGTCTCTCTTCCTCCTGGTCTCTCCTCTTGCTCCTTGTCTCTCCTCCTCTTGCCTCTCCTCCTTGTCTCTCCTCCTCTTGCCTCTCCTCCTTGTCTCTCCTCCTCTTGCCTCTCCTCCTTGTCTCTCCTCCTCTTGCCTCTCCTCCGTGTCTCTCCTCCTCTTGCCTCTCCTCCTTGTCTCTCTTCCTCCTGGTCTCTCTTGCTCCGTGTCTCTCCTCCTCTTGCCTCTCCTCCTTGTCTCTCCTCCTCCTTGTCTCTCTTCCTCCTGGTCTCTCCTCTTGCTCCTTGTCTCTCCTCCTCTTGCCTCTCCTCCTTGTCTCTCCTCCTCTTGCCTCTCCTCCTTGTCTCTCCTCCTCTTGCCTCTCCTCCGTGTCTCTCCTCCTCTTGCCTCTCCTCCTTGTCTCTCTTCCTCCTGGTCTCTCTTGCTCCGTGTCTCTCCTCCTCTTGCCTCTCCTCCTTGTCTCTCCTCCTCTTGTCTCTCCTCCTCTTGCCTCTCCTCCGTGTCTCCTCCTCCTTGTCTCTCTTCCTCCTTGTCTCTCCTCCTCTCCTCTCTCCTCCTCTTTTCTCCCCAGACCTTGAGATCTCAGACAGGTCCTAGTCGCTCTTCTCTGCACTAGGCAGCCTGACAGCCATGTCCTCACAGCAGCCCAACAGCTCCGCCTCCAACAGTCCCACCTCCATCCTGGGCTCCCCCTTCTCCGTCATCAGCCCCTCTCTGGGCTCTCAGTCCGTCACGTCCTCCCTGGGCTTTGGACCCATCAACAGCAGCCAGGTATGTTCCACTGACTAATCGTTGAGCCCCCACACAACCTCTTCCTCACACTCTGGGGGTGTTTGGGGAAGCAGGGAAGAATTGCCAGGCTAATGTTTGGGTGCCCCCGCCTCTGGATCTGGGGATGAAGAGCTTTCAGACACCGTTTTGTTCTGCGCTATGTAATAGAAACCAAAAGTAATGCAGGAGAAGGCTTTTTTTAAAATACTATTTTACTCTCAACGATTATTTATATGAACGCAATAGATTTCTGGTTCAACTGCCTTAGTTTTTCTAGCGGCTTGGTGAAAACCAGGCCAAAACCTTGAATAAAGAACATTCTTATTCATCTAATGGACACGATGTGTCCATAATTACCCATTTCAGTGCTCTAAATTCAATTTAATTAGTAATGCCCTTAATCAACACTACAGTCTCAAAGGGCTTAACAAGCCAAATATTTATGACACCCAAAGTTTTCTGCATATTTGAAATGTCCACGGACTACGCCATCACCTAAAGCATCCATCTCAGCCGTCCAAGGTGACCTAAACGCTGACGATGGCCCAAGTGTCAGTATGTCTTTGCAGGCGCTCCGTGTGTGAGTTGCTAAGTAACACGGCAGCACCACAGTGTTCAACATGTAGTCTGGTTTCATGTCCAGACAACCGACCCAGACCGTTAACCCCCCGGGTGTCAGCGCTGAGTGCTACCCGGGCCGCGGTGGGCCTCAGGCCCTGCTCCAGTCATCTGTACCGCCTCTTCCCCTCCCTCCCTCCGTCCGCTCAGATCAACTCGCCCGTGTCCGGGATGCACGCCATCAGCAGCTCTGACGACGTCAAGCCCCCGTTCGGCCTGAGGCCGATGTCCGCCCACAGCCCCGGGATCATGCTGTCCCAGAAGCGCCTGTGTGCCATCTGTGGAGACCGCTCCTCCGGTGAGCCACGGCCCGCGCACCACCTCCCCGTTCACATTCATCACCAGAGCCTTTCAATAAGTACACTGGTCAGAAGGAAGAGGAACAACAGTAGGTCCCCGGGGACAGGAAGGATGTTCATAGAACCAACAATCACTGGGTAAACTCATTCCCTCTACACATCAAAGATAGCTAGGATGATAACAACATCCAATAATAGCGTGAACAGTAAGTGCCAGGGCGTACAATAAGTGCGTACATTAAGTGGCAGGCCGTACAACATACAATGAGTTTACATTAAGTGGCAGGTCGTACAACATACAATAAGTGCGTACATTAAGTGCCAGGACGTACCACATACAATATGTGCAAGGATAAACAATGTACAATCAGTGTGTACATTAATTGCCAGGATATACAATTAGTGTGTAAGAGGGAGGGATGGTGTCCATGCAGATGTACACTGAGTACCGGTTGGGGGGTGGGACCTGTCACCCAGAGGCTCGGCTCTCACAAGCTGCCCGCAGTCTCGCCCGGGTTCCCTGTTCAGTAGCTCCATCACAGGCTCTAACGCCAACGCAGACGCGTGAGAGCGCTACAGAACAGGGAACACGGATTTGGCCGTTACATCCTGTTACCCCCCCCCCCCCCCAGGGAAGCACTACGGTGTGTACAGCTGCGAGGGCTGCAAGGGCTTCTTCAAGCGCACGGTGAGGAAGGACCTGAGCTACACCTGCAGGGACAACAAGGAGTGTCTGGTGGACAAGAGGCAGAGGAACCGCTGCCAGTACTGCCGCTACCAGAAGTGTCTGGCCATGGGCATGAAGAGAGAGGGTAGGGGCACACACACACACACACAAATAGAGCAGTCTGCAGTATTTTTTACACAAAAGAAAACTGCATAGCAGTGCAGAACAAATTAGATTGATTACACACAGTGCGACTGTAAGGTATATTATTTGGTATTGTATACATACTACACGATATATATTGCCAGTTCAGAGGCAAGGTGGGTTTTAATCTTATTAGCAGAGTAACAGTGGATACCTGTTGTTGTTGTTGTGGTTGTTATTAAGCCAATAATTCATTTCTTGACTCCAAAGGGAATGGTCTTTTAGAAGTAGTGCTACAGAGTGTCTCTCAGAGTGGCGTGGGTATTTTTAGATTGGATTAGCGTCGATAATTGAGCAGCTTTGGGGATCATGAAGTCCTGGTCCCACACTCAAACGCCCGTTATTAGATCTCCAATAGATGTTTCCTCTCATGTCTTTATTGAAGGTAGGAGTCTGAGATAGTGGCGGGCTGAGGAGAGCTTAGTGTTACTAACTACACAGCTAACCCTCTCTTCTGTTTCTCCTCTTCTACTCCTCCTGCAGTGGTCCAAGATGAACGTCAGAAATGTAAGGAATTGAGAAAGGCTCTTGGTATGGCTGAAGGTTATACTACAAATGTTATATTACCAATTTACCTGTTGTTGTTGTGTAGACGTAGCCTGTATGAATTTGCCAATTTTCCAAAGTATTGGACTGTATTTCAAATTTCCCTCTCCGGTCTCTAGTGTTGACCTCTACTGTCCTAGTGTTGACCTCTACTGTCTTAGTGTTGACCTCTACTGTCCTAGTGTTGACCTCTACTGTCCTGGTGTTGACCTCTACTTTCCCAGTGTTGACCTCTACTTTCCCGGTGTTGACCTCTACTGTCCTAGTGTTGACCTCTACTGTCCCAGTGTTGACCTCTACTGTCCCAGTGTTGACCTCTACTGTCCTGGTGTTGACCTCTGACCTCTTGATGCTGACCTCTGACCTCTCCCCTCTGGGTGCTGACCTCTGGGTGCTGACCTCTGACCTCTGGGTGCTGGGTGCTGACCTCTCCCTCCCCCCCCCCCCCCTCCCCAGCGGTGCAGGAGGAGCGCCAGAGGAACCGTGAGCGTGAGGGCGAGCTGGAGTGCAGCATGGCGGTGAACGAGGAGATGCCCGTGGAGAAGATCCTGGAGGCGGAGACGGCGGTGGAGCAGCGGACGGAGCTGCACTCGGACGGAGGCTCCGCCACCAGCTCTGTGAGTCCCGCCGCCCCCCCCCGGGAGCCCCCCCCCTTCCCCCGCGACCCCCCCCCCTCGGTCTTTACTGTGGTGCCCCGTGTCGTTGCAGCCCCACGACGCCGTGTCCAACATCTGCCAGACGGCGGACAAACAGCTGTTCGCCCTGGTGGAGTGGGCCAAGAGGATCCCCCACTTCAGTGAGCTGCCCCTGGACGACCAGGTCATCCTGCTGAGAGCAGGTAACACCCCCACCCTGACGCCCAAAACACCACCCTAAAACAACCCCAGCACCACCCTGACCCCAGCACCTAACGCCCCCACAGCAGGTATGATTGTGTTGTCGGCCCCTCTAACCTCCAAGGCGCTGTCTTGTCCTGCTAGGATGGAACGAGCTCCTCATCGCCTCCTTCTCCCATCGCTCCATCGCCCTGAAGGACGGAGTCCTGCTGGCCTCTGAGCTGCACAGGGACAACGCCATGCACAGCGCAGGAGTGGCAGCCATCTTTGACAGGTAGGGGATAGCTGTCCTCTCATTGGCTGACTGGTGATGACCACTGGATCTCATTGATACTGTATAACAACCACGTGATCTCATGTACTGACTGTATAACGACCACGTGATCTCATGTACTGACTGTATAACGACCACGTGATCTCATGTACTGACTGTATAACGACAGCTGGATCTCATGTACTGACTGTATAATGACCTCTGGATCTCATTGATGCTGTATAACGACCTCTGGATCTCATTGATACTGTATAACGACCTCTGGATCTCATTGATACCGTATAACGACCTCTGGATCTCATTGATACTGTATAATGATCTCTGGATCTCATGTACTGACTGTATAATGACCATTGGATCTCATGTACTGACTGTATAATGACCATTGGATCTCATGTACTGACTGTATAATGATCACTGGATCTCATGTACTGACTGTATAATGACCTCTGGATCTCATGTACTGACTGTATAATGATCACTGGATCTCATGTACTGACTGTATAATGACCTCTTTAATTTCCTGCAGGGAGAGCATTCAGAGTGCAGAAGTGGGGGCAATATTTGACCGGTAAGGCCCCGTGAAGGGACCCCTGTATTTGTCCTGTGTTTGTGTGTTGGCTCGTTCAGGTACATGGCCTCCGTCCTCCCCTGTCCTTACCGCTCTGTTCCACTCTGCAGGGTTCTCACCGAGCTCGTCAGTAAAATGAGAGATATGCAAATGGACAAGACGGAGCTAGGCTGTCTCCGAGCCATCGTCCTCTTTAACCCAGGTAAGATGTGGTCTTTACCCAGGTCTGAAGCTCTTTAACCCAGGTCAGATGAAGCTCTTAACCAATGTATGAGGCTCTTTAACCCAGGATTGAGGCTCTTTAACCCAGGTATGAAGCTCTTTAACTCAGGTCAGTTGAAGCTCTTTAACCCAGGTATGAAGCTCTTTAACTCAGGTCAGTTGAAGCTCTTTAACCCAGGTATGAAGCTCTTTAACCCAGGTATGAAGCTCTTTAACCCAGGTAAGATGTGGTCTTTTACCCAGATCAGATGAAGCTCTTTAACCCAGGTATAATATGTAACTATATCATTGTATACGTGCTAATCTCGCCCACTTTTTTCCTTCCAGTGCAGTAGTCTCTGAGTGCTGCAGTAGAGGTTAACCCTTCAGTCCACTAGTCTCTCTGAGGGCTGCAGTAGAGGTTAACCCTTCAGTCCTCTGAGGGCTGCAGTAGAGGTTAACCCTTCAGTCCACTAGTCTCTCTGAGGGCTGCAGTAGAGGTTAACCCTTCAGTCCTCTGAGGGCTGCAGTAGAGGTTAACCCTTCAGTCCACTAGTCTCTCTGAGGGCTGCAGTAGAGGTTAACCCTTCAGTCCAGTAGTCTCTCTGAGGGCTGCAGTAGAGGTTAACCCTTCAGTCCACTAGTCTCCCTGAGGGCTGCAGTAGAGGTTAACCCTTCAGTCCACTAGTCTCTCTGAGGGCTGCAGTAGAGGTTAACCCTTCAGTCCACTAGTCTCTCTGAGGGCTGCAGTAGAGGTTAACCCTTCAGTCCACTAGTCTCTCTGAGGGCTGCAGTAGAGGTTAACCTTCTCCCCCCCTGTGTGTCCTAGATGCTAAAGGACTGTCCAACACCGCTGAGGTGGAGCTCCTCAGGGAGAAGGTCTATGCATCACTGGAAGCCTACTGCAAACAGAAGTACCCCGAACAGCAGGGAAGGTGAGAGACCAGACACGGCCTAGCGCAACCACGCAGCACCCTGCAGATGGAACGGATGCATACGCTGCAGCACGCACGCACGCACACTCAGAAACGGACACACAGACGTACACACAGACAAGCGTGCACGTACACTCAGAAACGGACACACAGACGTACACACAGACAAGCGTGCACGTACACTCAGAAACAGACACACAGACGTACACACAGACAAGCGTGCACGCACACTCAGAAACAGACACACAGACGTACACACAGACAAGCGTGCACGTACACTCAGAAACAGACGCACGCACACACCCATGTGCACGTACACTCTGAAACGGACACACAGACCTGCCACGCACACCCTTTAAAGACGGCGGTCCGACTAAACGACGGGCCTTCCTCCCTCCAGGTTTGCCAAGCTCCTGCTGCGCCTGCCCGCACTGCGTTCGATTGGCCTGAAGTGCTTGGAGCATCTGTTCTTCTTCAAGCTGATAGGTGACACACCCATCGACACGTTCCTCATGGAGATGCTTGAAGCGCCCCACCAGTTATCTTAGGAGGGAGGAGCTTCAGACGGGCTTTTGGGTGGAGCTGGAGTGGGACTGCACTTTTATTCTTTTTTTGTTTTGTGGATTTAACAATTTGTCTCACTGCTGTCTGTGTCGGCCTATTTGAGCGCCTCGCAGACGAGCTTTCTAGACCAAACGATCTATGAGCTGGTGTGGGGAACACCAGCGTACCGTACATTAAAGTACTGCTCATATTAGGACATCGTCAGTACTGGTGCTATATATTGAAAAAAAAAAAAGATTTCAGAAGTAATTGATGTAAAATGTCTTTTTTTAAATTGAAAAGATTTGTTCCTTTACCGGAGCTAAAATGTTGGTATCCATTTTTATAACTATGCTTTTTAGAATCCCCAAATGATAAGCTTCAGTTTTTAATTCCATGGTCTTCAAAACCTGTTTTTAAAAGAAAGGTTGAGATCATGGGTATGCAATAAAGATGTAGTTTTCCCCCTTTTTCACAATTTGTAATTCAAATCAGAACTTGAGTGGGAGGGGGGAGGGGGGGGGGTAATTTTTCCTGTCTAATCTCAGTAAAGTACTGACCTTACTGTACCAAACACTCTGTGTACTGTGTCTAAACATAGCGCCTCGTGGATTTGATTCTGAGATAAGAAACGCGTAACATCGTGGCAGTAAACCTTGGGTCCACACGGAAGGAGGCCAGGCTAGTGTGGAGCTAGCTTTGTTCACTAGGGTTCCTTTTTTGTTGTTTTTTGCGCTTTTTTGTAAATCTAATCACTTTGCAGTTAATGCATAGACTGCACTGCACACTTGCTATATGCTATTTTTAAAACATACTATTTTCGAATGATTGGCCAAAAAAATGGTCAGGTTTTGTACTTGGTGCTATTCCAGATTCACTCATTCGGTGAGGCCATTCACTCAACGACAAACATAAATTATGCAAGAAATTAAATTCCCTCAAATTTCTAATTGAGCAGTTGAACCCGAACCCTGCATCACGCATCCCTCCAGTCCGCCTTCAGGGGTTTTACTAAGTAAATCATCGTCTGGTGGAAAGGGAAAATTCAATTTGTAATTTATATACAATTATATGGTACTGTGCAAAGATTGTTCAGGGAAAAAATGCTCTATATGAATAGATTTGGATAATGTGGTCAGGAGATACAAATTGTTATTATTGATATTTTCCCTGGTTTAGATTCCAACTATTATTACGCAGAATGTGTCTTAGGTTGCACTGGATTTTCTAAGACACGTTCAACATTGCAATTTCTGTTTGGCTTTTTCCTTTTTTATTTTGGTGCTCTTTAGTTCTATTTCCCTCCCCTCAGAGTTATTAGTTAATGTCTTCTTCATCTTGCTGTCTTGTGCATTGTTTATTAAAAGGCAAAAACCCAAATCACAACTACAGATCCATAGATCTCCACCACCACCATACTTCTGTATGATTGACTGTCTGTGAAGCTCAGATCAAGTGGATTATTGTCATTGGCTTCTGTACATGCTCGATTGGCGTTTGATCTCCTCGATCGGCAGATGTTTGATCGGATCGATCGGCAGACGTCAGATCGTCTTGATCGGCAGACGTTAGGCCGGACCGATCAGAAGCATTAGATCGGTTTCTTGCAGCATGGGGTTGTTTGGGTTCCAAAATAAAAACAAAAGGCAGATCTGTCTGTTCCCGGACTCTTTTTCTTTCCTGTTTTTAATTGAATTAATGTGTTATTGAATGCTTGTTTGTTTTTTCTTGTACATTTTTCTCTCTGCCCTAAAAAAACGAATCTTTCCAATCCACTAGCAAATAAAAAGCCAGATGACTGGGGTCTGTCTGGCTTTCCAAATGCATCTCTGAGGCGATTCATGTCAAAAGGAAGGACTGATGTATTTCCTGTACAGGTCAGCCAGAGCGGCACCCTTCTTGAATTGAGACGTCCGCTACTTCACCGGTCACACACAAGGTTCCTATCGCCCATACACATGGTTGGGGAAGGGGAAGGGACCGGTCTGCTGTGTGCGCAACAGTGGCACCGTAAGGAGAGCGCTATGAGACATTTAAAAAGGTCTTGTGAGAACGGCAGGTAGGCAGAAAGGCAATGGAAACACGTCTTTAGGTCAGCCTCTTTATTGTAATCGTTACAATTGTGTTTTGGATGCGAGGTGAGCGAGCGCTGAGTTGCCCTCGTGTCCCTGGTGGTGTATGGGCTCCGTGATGCTAGGGCTAATACACACGCAGGACCTAGGGCCGCATGGAGGGCAAATCAAAGGCTTCCGGAGAATACCACCGGAGAAACTGTCTGACCACTGCATTCGTCAACTTTCAAGTTTGCACAGTTTAAACACAAAGAAACAAGACAGACAAAACAAAACCTCTGAGATTCAGACCTCCCCTTGCGTAGCAGGAGGTCCCACATCTTATAGAAACCATGCAGGGCTTGGTTTAGCTTAAATAACGCATTTATTAGAATAATACTGCTTTTGACTATAATACACTATTCTACACAAGGAGCCACACATGGAAGATGAACAGGAACGTTTACATCATTTTACAGCAATCCTTTACATGGTTGTCTTCCTGTCGTCTGCCATTTGACCCAACTAGTAAAATGGGAGAAAAGGTCGTACACTTCTGACAGAGGTCCCATGCTACAAAAATCTCTTTAAGGTGCTCGAAATCTTCCAGTCATTTCTGAAGAACTATGAAATGAAGATGTGCGGCTTAGTCAATATAATGGATCATTCTGAATGCCTATCGATTAGTGACCTGTTTGAACAATATGAGAACTTCACGCAACAGTAAAAACAGCATCGCCAAGGGCTGTCTACATTTACAGCACAATCTTGGCGTTTCCAGGTTTATTTGATTATTTGTAAGCATTTTGCCTCCCTGTTTCATGTGTCTAAAAATATTTTGGCTCTTGGTTGTGTGCTTTTTATAACAATGATATTTGAAAGAACAGTTGATCCGTTTCATAAAAGTAATTCATAAAGTATAATATGGAGACAAAATATGAATCTACTGTGGAGAGAAACGAGAATGATCCATACAGTAAGGCAACTGAAAAGAGCTGATCTGCTGACCCCTACATCAGCAGAGAGTTTAAAGCTATTGACCTATAGTGAACTGGTTCATCTGTGACAAATTAAGTCCAGGTAGTTGGGGTAAATAGATTTGGGCTCTTGATTGGACGACTCCAGCTTGTGAGGTCAACACTCACCATCCACCTGTTTGCTTTACTAACATTTTCTTGGTTCCGTATCCCTGAAAATGTTTAAATAAATAAGTGGTTGAAAGGCACTGTTAAATCTGTAGCTCGTCTTAAATAACAGTCTAACACACTGGAAATCTTTACTGGAAAATGTTAGATTGTGTCTGTAATTGATAAGTTAATTATTTTTAAAGCGGGTCTTGATAAACTGATGATGTAGCAAAACTTCAATTAGGGACAATAGTTTTTTTTCTATCTATAAACTTGTGGAATTGTTAGTGCTTTCTGTTTGTATTTATTACTATAAATTCTAGTAAGTCAAAGTTATTTTTAACCTTGCTAGACTTCCACATGTCCGGGTGTTCCCGCTGCGACATCATGGACACATGTTGACCACACCTGGAATGCCTTCGGAGGGAACTCCTGTCCTATCGCTGCCTCATACTGGATGCCCAAATTGGGTTCATATTGGATGCCCAAATTTGGTTTCATACTGGATGCCCATATTTGGACATCTGAACAGATCCCCAACACTCCCTCGATCCAGTGACTTCCTCCAGTGCAACTCATCCTCCCCGGAGTGCCTTCTCTATCAGGACCTGAGAGGAGAATCAGTCTGCCTCCCATGACACGAACAGAACCAGGGTGATGTGGAGCACTGTCCAGTCGGCAGACAGGGGACATCATTAAAGATCTGATCATTAGATATCAAATCATTAAAGGTCAGATCATTGGAGATCAAATCATTGGAGATGGGCTTTTAGTGCCTAGTGGACTGAAGGGGGTTGGATGAGTGCAAGTAAGGGCCAATCAGAGCGTCTGCGTGCCTCGGTGTCCAATAGGAAGCTGTTCTCCTCACACCTGCATCTCCTCCCCAGCTGATAGGCCGAGGGCGTTGGCCTCCTCAGCCGTCAGCCCGTTCTTCAGGGTCCTCCTCACTGAGACCACAGGAGAGGGGAGAGAGACCGTCAGGGCAGCAGTATGGACCATGGCAAGTCTTCCGAATAGGTTTTTAGATTCAGAATTATTAAAACGTCTAAGCTCAAACTTTGCCTTTATTCACAATTTATCCATTAACTCACACTCAATAAAATGTGTGTGATTAATCTCCCCTGATTTCGACGTCAACTCCCCTGATTGTGCCTTAAACTCCCCTGATTGTGCCTTAAACTCCCCTGATCTTGGCCTAAACTCCCGATCTTGGCCTAAACTCCCCTGATTCTGCCATAAACTCCAATGATTCTGCCTGAAACTCCCTGATTTTGGCCTAAACCCCCTGATTGTGGCATCAACTCCCCTGATTGTGGCATCAACTCCCCTGATTGGGCCTCAACTCCCCTGATTGTGCCTTAACTCCCCTGATTTTGGCCTAAACTCCCCTGATTCTGCCATAAACTCCAATGATTCTGCCTTAAACTCCCCTAATTTTGGTCTTAACCCCCCTGATTTTGGCCTAAACTCCCCAAATTGTGCCTTAAACTCCCCTAATTTTGGCCTTAAACCCCCTGATTTTGGCCTACACTCACGTGACTTGCGGTTGGGCCGGCTCCGCCTCCTTTCGCGGGGGGCCGTGCGCGGGCCGGGCACCTGGGTGACCGAGCGCACGATCCGGTCCATGATCTCGTCGGCCGTGTCGTCGGTGCCGTTGACCGGGTCTTCGCTGGCCGAATCCCACAGAGGAACGCGCCCTGTGGGTCAGAACCCATCAGTACGTCCTCTCATCTTACTGTTCAATGTCATTCATGGAGGAGAGCTCAGCGTGTTGCCCAGGGATTACCCACACGGACCGAGCATCGGGGATCAGACCCAGAGCCCTCCGGCTCCAGGGCCACATCTCAACCACGACACCTCGACCCGGGCCGATGGGGTCCAGTAGGGCCGGGTGTCAAGGTCAATGCTGCTGACCTCTGGTGCTGTAGTGTCCTTACGTGGGGTCGTAGGGTCATGGGGTTGTGTGTAAAGGTCACTGACCTCTGGTGCTGTAGTGTCCTATCGTAGGGTCATGGGGTCATGCCTAAAGGTCACTGACCTCTGGTGCTGTAGGCCGTGGTGCTGTAGGGTCCTAACGTGGGGCCGTAGGGTCGGGTGTAAAGGTCAATGCTGCTGACCTCTGGTGCTGTAGTGTCCTAACGTGGGGTCAAAGGGTCGTGGGGTCATAGGGTCGTGTCTAAAGGTCGCTGACCTCTGGTGCTGCAGGCCCGGGTTCGTCCTCTCAGCCCCGGGACGGCCGAGCCCCCGCCCTCGCCGCCGGCCCCCCCGCCGCTCCTCAGGACGGCCTTCATGTTCTCGTGCTCGGCCTCGTCCTGGGCGCTGCGGAGGCCCTCCAGCGGGCCCTCGGACCCCGCCCCGCTGAACTTGCCGCTCTGGAGGGAGGGGGGCATCAGGGGGGGGGGGGGTTAGACACGAGCAGAGCGGGACGGACAGCAGGACACTCAGACGGAGACACGAGACGCTACAGGCTGGTTAGTGAGGATGGACAACAACGGAACACACCAGTGTGTGTGATGCACAATACGCGGTGTGTGTGTGTGTGATACACGCGTCCACTAATACATGGTGTGTGTGTGTGTGATACACGCGTACTGTACACTAATATGTGGTGTGGTTGTGTGTGCTTGCTACACCCCGGTGGTTCCTGGTGTGGTCGGGGCGTGGCCGCCCGCACCCTGTGTGTTGTGATTCATGACAGAAAGCCGTCTGCACCCGCAGTGCACGCCTTACAAAACCACCGCTCCCACAGCAACAGTTCCTCATTGTCAAGAGGCGCACACACACACACACACACACACAAACACACACAAACAAAGGCACACACATACACAGGCATTGACACACACCCAGTCCCAGAGGCACACACGGGCGCACACACAAAAACGCACGTGCACACACACACACACACACACACACACACACACACACACACACACACACACACACACACACACACACACACACACACAGGTTGTTCCTGTCAATCTCCGCTTACGAAACCACTTGGGCTCATTTCACAATAAAAGCGCCACACATTGTTAGAGGATTAAGTTTCATCATGGCAGAAGACAGTCCCATGCTCTTGTTCACAAACACAGGCTCCCTACCTCTCCATCTCCTTCGTCCTCACTCTACACAGAACACATTCAGGGAGAAATAAAACAAATCATTGGTTCTTCATATTTGTAGATGAGCTCCACTTTGTCCCATTCGCTGTCCTGCCTGTTCCCCCTCGCAGCGCTGTGAGGCCTGCCCGTGTGAGTAGGCCCTCCCGTGTGGACGGGCCGGTTTTCTCTTCCTCACCAGAAGGCCTCGTGTCAGAGGTCACGGCTAACATCTGGTTTCTATACATTGCGCCTCCCTAACGAGCATCCTAACCCCTGCTGGGCAGTCACCGCTAACGGCTGCCTCTATGTTACATCACATTTATTAAAGTGATTGAAACTATTAAACCTTTGGCCAAAGTGACATACAGTAAGTTCTAACCCCAAAAGTGCAGGAATCCTTTGAGTACAAACAGCTTATCTGTGTGTCTGAGGGGTCATGCCGGGGTGGGGTCCGGCCCCAGAACGTGACGGTTCCAGACCCCCTGTCCCTGTCCGGGCCAGGGTACAGACCCACGGACACGCGGACGGGCTCCGACTCCCGGTACGGAGGGGCAGCTCTGAGAGGCACACTACAGGGTGGGACGGGCGCGGCTTACGTCAGTGATCATCTTCCCGCGGGTTTTGTTCCTCTCGCGGTGGTTGGCCCTCTTCTGCCTCTGCTGTAGCACCCTCTCCCGCGTGGTGCGGTACTCCAGGGCGAACTCGCTCAGGATCTTGCTGAAGTGGTGGATGCTGACCTTGCGGATGGCGTAGGTGGGGTGGCCCAGGAACAGCAGGAAGGCGTGGAACCTGCGGGCGGGCACACCGTGAGCACCACCATATATAACATACTAATATTCTAATAGACTGATGTCATATCCTCTGGTGGAGATCCACTGGAAACACAGACATGGACGAGGTTTGAGTTGGTGACGCATACAAAATAAGTTTTTCAATTTCCATATGCAGAACAAATTGCAATAAATCAAATGCGACTTCAAAGTACAAATGGACCTACTGACTATTCTGGGATGTACAATGTTGACGGGTGCAAGTATTGTGCGTGTGTGTTAGGGCTGCTCATGATATTTGATCTTTCCGTCATAAAATATGACAATGTGGTATTTACACGTCCATCGATATGAATATCGCACTTGCGTGTATCATAATTTCGACACGCAACAATTTATCGTTCAGCCCTAGTGCGTGGTGCGTATATGTATGTATTGACTCACCTATTGACTATTCTCCGATGTACGATCATCAGGATGATTATTCTCTCGGCGCAGTCTTTCAGGAAGTCGGACATCTTCTGCTTCAGGGCTGGCTTCATCTCGTGTTTGGCGATGACCTTCAGGTGGTCCCAGGATGCTTTGCACCGTCGCTCCATCTGGACCAGATTATCCTGGAGCTGGTCAAAATCCACCTGGGAGGAGCCATGCAAATAATAATTATTGTATGTTGTACGTCCTGGCACTTAGAAATGGTACTTAGCATTGTGTAGCATCTTATCCTAGCTGTCGGTAGTATGCAGGGAATTGGTTTAACCTAGTGATGGTTAGTGCTTGGCACTTGGTTTCTTGAACATCCTAACTGTACCGACAGCGATACATTGTTGTATCTCTTCTTCTATGTACTGCAAGTTATTGCAAGTCGCTTTGGATGAAAGCATCGTCTTAATGCCCAAAACTAAATGTAAATATCTCTGTCTAGGTTTAGGGTAAGATGCATATATTACGGACAGACCGATGTTTAGTAAAAGTTAAACAAACAAAACGCTTTTTAGTTTGGCTGACCTTTGCCGAGCGAGTTATGGCGCCAATCTCAGAATACAGGTCGGAACTCTCTGGAAACTTGTCGACCACGATGGAGCAGACGTGGTGGAGGAGCGACTGCTTGTGGACCGTGTCCTTCACCTCCGGAACCTTCTCCAGGTAGCTCAGCTCGAAGCCCTTTGCCTGCAGAGGGACCACAGAGAACTTACTCACAATACACACGCACAATACATATACACAATACATACTTACACACAATACATTCATACGTACGTACAGTACGTACGTACATACTCAAAATAAATACTAAGTAGCATTTGTAGCTAGCTGATGTTAACTATATTATACTATGCTTACATGACATTATATTGATATTATATTTTGAGAGACAGAGAGGGCGTTTCCTCACATTGGTGCCGTTCAGGAAGTTGCCGATGGACAGCAGCGTTCCCAGAATGCAGCGCAGCGTCTTGTTCTTCTCTAATTGGTCCATCCCTTCCTTCAGGTCCTGAAGAGGCTCGGCCACTTCCTGTAAGAGCAGGAAGAGCCAACCGTTACAGAGGTGAACAACATGTCACCTGCTTCCGTCTGCAGAGCTGGCTGCAGGTCCGGTCTGCTCCTGGAGTCAGGGACCATGACTAAAGCGACTCAGTGTTCATCAGGAGACACAGGAGTCACCTCTTACCTGATACATCCTCCCTGCAGCCTGCCTAGGGTGAGTGTGAGGGTTAGGATCAGGGTGAGGGTGAGGTTTAGGATGAGGGTGAGGATGTGGGTGAGGTTTAGGGTGAGGGTGAGAGTTATGATGAGGTTTAGGGTAAGGGTTATCCTAGGGGAATCCTAATGTACGTGTCAGGTAAGGCGTCAGACCTTCTCGATGACCTCGTAGTCCATCTTGAAGGCCCAGAGCTGCAGGCGGGCCGACAGCTCGGTGATGGAGGACAGCGTGAGGAGGAACTGCTCTGCGCTGCCCAGGGGCACCTCGGGGTTCCCCAGCTGGGCCTCCTGGATCCGCTGCTTCTCCTCCTCGCTGGGGGTCATGGTCAGGATTTTCTGGGGGACAGGAGGAGCAGAGGAGGCGTTAAGGAGACTTCAGCTCTGGAGGTAGAGCGGGTAGGTTGCTAGTTTGATCCGCGGAGTGTCAAGGTGGCCCTGATCAAGGCACCTCACCCTAACTGCTCCTAATGATCTGGCTGTCGCATGCATGGTTGAAACCGCCGTCGGTGTGTGAGTGATTGTTAGGCAATATTGTAATATTGTCTTCCATTTATTGTTTAGACTGGGAAAAACGATAGAACTAAGAAATGGCAAAAAGGGATGCAGCCTCCACTTACTGTGGAGGATTAAAGGTGCTGTAGGTATAATTTAGGAGCCATCATTTCAGTTGGTTTTGCTGGAAACGGCTGAGCCAACCAACGGCTGTGATTGAGTGAAATGCTCTGTTTGAATATCTGCTGCTAGTTGACTAGATGCATCTCCATGAGGTCATTTCGATTTCCAGACGGCTGCTGGAGTATTTCTGACCAATCAGGGCTCTACCCCGTTTTCTGCTCTCTCTCTCTTGGTTCCTTCCTCAGGCTTTAACCTGATCCATCATCATCCCAATTAATCAGCGTGAAGGAGTAGAAGGAAATCGAATGAGTTAAGTGAGATTGGTTTGGATTTCGTGGAGCATCATTTAGTGACGCAAACCGCACGGCGCTATGTGAGGTACGTTCAGGATCCCTGGACTCCACATCCCGAACCGCCCTCTCCCTCACCTCGATGCCCTCCTTGTTTAGGGCGTACTCGTCGAAGTTGAGGATGGCGGTCTTGATGGTGCGGGGCGGCGGCAGCACGGTCAGGCCAATGTTGATGGCGTTGCTTCGCTTGGAGTCCAGAACGATGATTTCTTGTCGTTTGCCGTCAACGGCAGCTTTCTACAAATGTCAGTATATAACATGAGGTGAAATGTTAATTACATCAAAAACACACACACACATCCCTCTCGTAATCTCAACCAATACAGCATGTTCTGGGTCTTCAAGGGTCAAGACCCTGTCTAGCTAAAATACTGCATAGGAGGGCATGGGTCTGGGGCGGTCTGGGGAGGTCTGAGAAGTCTTGGGACAGTCTGGGTGTTCTAGGAAGGTCTGTGATGTGGGGAGCTCAGAGAGCAGCTCGACAGAGACTGAGATCTCATCAATCAGTCCAGTCTTGATGCTCTAACACCTCTAGTGAACATGGTACAGATGGGCCACCCTGACAGGAAACATAACAGGAGACAAGAGGGATAACAAACTGACTAACAGTCTAACGTCTTCATGAACATCGATCAACCCTCAGCGCGATAAACAAAGACCCATGCGCGGTGTATGTGTGGACCTTGGTGACGGGGAGGTCCTTGGACTTGGACTCAAACAGCTGCTCCAGCTTGGAGGTGTCCAGCTTCACCGGGTCCAGCTTGGACCACAGCGACTCCCGGCAGCTGGAGTGGCTCTGGAACTGCCGGTCGGCCGGCCGCACCTCGTTCCAGAACAGCCGGATGGTCTTCTTCTTCTTCTGGAACAGCGGGGCCTCCCCCGCCCGGCCCGGCCCGGACGTCGGGGTCTGGAGAGGGGGTGGAGGGGGGCAGCCGTGCGGCAGTGGCGGGGCGGGAGGGGCGGAGTTACAGGGGTATTGGGGTGGCGGGGGCGGAGGGGGCGGGGCCGAGAGGCTGCCGGAGCCCATCACGCCGTCCAGGTCCAGGATGTCCTGGTCGTCTTCCTCCCCCAGGTCGGTGAAGTCCATCTCCTTGATGCGCAGCTCCCGGGGGACCGCCATCAGCTGGTCCCAGATGTAGTCCGACTCCTTCTTAGGGGGCGGGGGCGGGGCCCCGGCCGCAGGGGGCGGGGCCTGCTCCCTGGAGGGGGCGTCGGCCTCCGGGGGGGACATCAGGCCCTTCACCAGGTCCCCGAAGCGCTCGGCAGTCGCCCGCACGCTGCCCTGGTTCTCCAGGGGCCCGACCTCCACCCTCCTCAGGCCCTCCTCCCGGGCCTGCCGATGCGCCTCCAGGGTGGAGATCCGGGAGGCCAGGCTGGTGGAGGGCGGGGCCTGGTCGCCCCGCCCCTCCTCTGTCTGGGCGGGGCCTACGGCGGCTCCGCCCTCGCCGCCGGTGCCAGCGCTCTGGGAGAACAGCATGTCCAGCATGAAGCGCTTCTTGTTCAGGATCCCGCTGCTCTGCTCGTTGACGTTGGAGTCCGTCAGACGCGCCGACCAGGGTCCTGGGGTCGGACGGAGGGGGGAGGAGGAAGAGGAGGAAGAGGGCGTGGCACGTGTTAGCCTGTTAGCACCAGAGAAAAACTAATGACGGTTTACATTTAGGGCGTTTAGCAGACGCTTTTATCCAAAGCGACTTGCATTCAGTACATTTGTCAGCCGAAGGAGAAACAACAATATGTCGCCGTCGGTGCAGTAAGGACGTTCATAGAACCAAGTGCCAAGCACTGACGATCACTTGGCTAACCCATTCCCCTATACAACAGAGATAGCTAGGATAACGAGTGTAGACTGTGAGACCGGGGATTCCTGAACATGTGACCTTCATCAGTTAGGGTGAGCTAGCGCAAACCTATCCCCTACCGTAGCGTACTGCTGTCAGGGTCAGGGGTCTTCTGATGGGGGAGTCGTACCTGCTTCGATGTCCCTGGTGACCCGCTCCTCCCGCTCCTCCCGCTCCAGGGTGCTGCTGGCCGACGAGATGCTGGAGGCGGAGCAGTTGTCCTTCTCGTTCACCTCCTCGTTCTGTCGCTCCTTCTCGCTCAGCAGAATGCTCTCCTCTACGTCCCTTTCCACCGCATGCTCCTTCTCCTCCTTCTCCTGCTCCACCTTCTCCTCCTTCTCTTCCTTCTCCTTCTCCTCTTCTTCCTCCTTCTTCTCCTTCTCCTCCTCCACCTTCTCCTTCTCCTCCTCCACCTTCTCCTTCTCCTCCTCCACCTTCTCCTGCTCCTCCTCTAACCCAACCTCCTCCTCCTCCTCATGCTGCTGCTGCTGTGCTCCCATTGGATCCGAGCCGCCAACCTCCTCCTTCGCTTCTCCCAGAACCTCATTGTCCTGGACCTCCTCCTTTGCTACCACTGCCTCTTTCACATTCGGTTGCTGCTCCTCTAGTGCCTCCTCCTCCTCCTCCTCGTCCTCCTCCAGAGGTCCTGACAGCTCATCGTCAGACCCTGGGAGTGGAGCTCCGCTCTCCTCAGTCTGGACGTCAGTCTGGACCTCCGTCTGGACCTCCGTCTGGACCTCCGTCTGGACCTCAGTCCCGTCCTCAGCCTCAGCAGGCGGCTCCCGAGGGTCCGTCTGCTGCCCGTCTGCTGGTTCTGAAGGAGGAGGAGGTTCTGAGGCTGGTGCTTGCGGACCTATTGGAGAAGACTCCAGGGCCACTTGAGAGACACACTCCGCTACCAGAGCTAGAAGCAAAAGAGACACATCAAGCTTCATCAGTTACTTTGACCTTGGTTGTCTTGAAAGGCGCCTCTAAATTAAATGTATTATTATTATTATTATTACTTCTCAGACAGAAGATTTAAAGAACAAACTTCTCTCAGTGACTAATCACCAGTTTATGAGACCTAGTCATCCCAAGACAAAACCTATTCATACCCGAATAAAATGCCTTTGAACAAGTCCCAAGAATTCAACCTATTCCGAATAAAAACTGCTGTCGCTTCTTGTTTCGTTGACTCGTGACGTCAGCTAACCCATGGACCAATCAGGGGCCTGGATACCTGGGGGGTGGGGGGGGGGGGGGTTCTGAGGTCACTGAACCCACACCGTACCTGATGGGCAGCAGGAGCTGGTGACTCTGGATACCGCTGAGACCACGGGTGAGGGGAAGACCCGTGAAGAGAAGACGACAGGTGAGGGGGAGACGGGTGAGGGGAAGACCCGTGAAGAGAAGACGACAGGTGAGGGGGAGACGGGTGAGGGGGAAAAAGGTGAGGGGGAGGCGACAGGGGAAGGGGAGACAGGTGAGGGGGAGACGACAGGTGATGGGTGGGCGACACGTGAGGGGGAGGTGACAGGGGAAGGGGAGACAGGTGAGGGGGAGACGACAGGTGATGGGTGGGCGACACGTGAGGGGGAGGTGACAGGGGAAGGGGAGACAGGTGAGGGGGAGACGACAGGTGATGGGCGGGCGACACGTGAGGGGGAGACGACAGGTGT
Organism: Gadus chalcogrammus; assembly: GCF_026213295.1. NCBI lineage: Eukaryota > Metazoa > Chordata > Actinopteri > Gadiformes > Gadidae > Gadus > Gadus chalcogrammus. The sequence goes on from NC_079417.1 coordinate 1,579,644, forward strand.
GGGTGAGACATGTGAGGGGGAGACGACAGGTGAGGGGGAGATGACAGGTGAGGTGGAGACGGGTAAGGATGAGACACGTGAAGGGGAGGCGACAGGGGACGGTGTCGTGCATCGAGACACACAGCGACTGCTGGGGTTGGAGCTCAGACACAGCGTGATCTCTGTCCGCCCTCTGATTGGTGGTCTGGGAAGACCCTCCACCCGCTCAGCTGCTTTGACCCTGGAGGACGGACACACACAAGCACACACACACATACACGCATGCACACACACACACAGGCACACACACGGACACCAACACATTCGAAATATGAATAAAGATGAAGGGAAAACGGCACAAAGCATTTACTGAATATCAGGATGTATCAAGAATGTTGCACACACACACATTTCAGGAGAGCTAACCTCACCTCAACTTTTTAATCCTGTGACACAGCGCTACAGCGCCCCCTAGTGACTCAGCACCCACAGTGCCTCGGATAGGACTGTTTCATGCGCCAGTACCCACGGCAACCCCGTAATGAAGCACTACGTATTACATTACAGCGCTTATTTTGTTCTAGATACAATGTCCGGTTTGGTATAAGCATGGCTCGCGTCGATGGTCACCGCTCACACACTCACAAGCACACACACACACACACACACACACACACACAGACATACAGAAGCACATTTAGACACACATAGACACACTCATATCTATCCATACATACATACACACACACACACACACATGCAGCCACACATACACACAAACACACATGGAACACATTTACGCCAGAATGCAATCTCACACCTTGTCCTGTTAGATTTGAGACGTCTTAATGTCTCAAAGCTGAACTGTTAGCTATTAAACTTCTTAATGTGTGAAAGCCAAACTTTTGGCTTTGAGGTGTCTCAATGTGTTGATGCCAAACAGGCCCAGAGCGGTCCTGACACCTATAATTCTACCTGCGTCGGGGTGGAAGTTAGTTTACATCTGTTTCCAATGAGGAACGATCGACTTCAAAGCATTCATGGAGCAACAGAGGTGTCATGGTAGATTCCTCTGCTACCACAGAGCTGCGAGGATGTGGGACTCACCTCTCTTCCCCGGTCGGACGGCTCTCTCCCCTCTTCTCAATGAAGTCTTGACTGAGAGAAACAGATAAAGAGAAAATCTGAATGAGATATATTTTAAGATATCCCTCTCACGCATTTCAAGATCATGATTTATTCTGTGTTCCTGTACGTTGAACCTCGGCTACACTTCTGCTACACTGCATAGCTTACCCTCAACCTCACCCCTTCATATCTAACCCTAGATATCAAACCCTAACCCCTTCATATCTAACCCTCATCCTGTTATCTACCCCTCACCCTTCATCTTACCCTAACCCTTCATATCTAACCCTAACCATTCATATCTAACCCTCACCCCTTCATATCTAACCCTAACCCTACTCCCTCTACATATCATATTGCTCATTGTGAGTCAAAGCCACTTGTAAAGCTATATCCCAGTAGTTAAATCAGCCCGGCCAGTCTCTGTGCAGCAACCCTGGATGAGCCTGGGGACAACAGACCCATCACCTGCAGCTGTTTGACTCCCCGGCTCTCAGAGCTGAACCCTAACTCCTACACTCCTGCTGGGATCCAGCATGTGTTTGACAACCAAGACAGAAACGTGACTCTGATCAGACCCAGGGAAATAAGATAATAGTTGACAGATGCAACGCAGAACTCAATCAAACAAGAGCACTGCGGTGGAACCCCTTGATCAGTTTCTGTGTGAGATGTGTACGATGTCAGATGTGGATCTCAGTCTTTAGTGTCTGGGTGAATATGGGCTCTGGACTCACTTCAGGCGGTTCCTTTCTTCCCACGCGATCCGCTGCAGGCGTTCCTCTCGGTCGTGACGCCTCCTCTCTCTCTCTGCGGTCAGGGTCTCCTGATGCTGGCGGTACGAGGAGGAGAGCAGATCTCCTAAAGACGGTCTGGAACACCCAACCAACACAGGTCCCACTTCAGTGGTCACACCTTAAAACCAAGACCCGCTAATCTGACTCCACTCTTTGCTGTATTTATTAATTCATTACGTCAGAGACTTGGCAGAAGTGGCTGACGGTGCTGTTTTTGAATCAAGGGCCTGTCCACAGATTCAGTGGGACTTGAACCGAGAACCTTCATACTCTATCCAGTAAAAGAGCCTGATCCTTTGGGCTATACGTAACATATGATCTATCAGATCTGCTCTTCTCCACATTAGGGAAGAACTGCTCCACAACGGTAGAACGTTAAAGACATCAGACCTGTCGGGCGTGGCCTCAGGCGTCGGCGGGGCGCTGGTGTTGAAGCGGCGGGGGGGTGTGGTCGGAGCGCTGGCCAGGCACTGGTGCCGTCCCGGGTACGGCGTACCGTTCCCGATTATCCTGGAAAGGAAGATCAATAATTAAACTAAAGCATGCCTTTTGGTCTCTTAATACCCGGACAGGTGCCCAGTTCTGCCTGCGCTCTGGACACTGCAGCCACGGCGTAAGGGGGTGTGTCCAGTGTGTGTTTGGAGATACTGTGTGGATCTTAGTGAGCGGTCTGGCTTGAACAAAGCGTTTCTTTAAGTCTGGCGGATCACCTTGACATGCCGTTCATTAGAATTCATACTTTGTTCCAACAGATCCGTAATGTGAAACCCTGTGCGGGGATACTGTTGTTCCTCGGTGAAGGGTGTCTGACACTGGCATGCTCATTCATGCTTTTGCGTGTGGCGGTGAGGAAACGGCCTCACTCAAGCCAAGCAGGGGTTTAAACAGCTTGCTTGGTAGCAAAAAAGATTTCTCAGCAGTCCTGCAGCTTTAGTCAGTCTAACCAAATGCAGAAGCACAAGCTTAACGGTATCGAGAGCATCGGACCAACAGAGCCCCCAGGAGGCACATGAGACCTGGAGGTCTCAGATACTCCTGCACCCAAGGGATGCCGAGAGGTGCATTTACCTTATAGCTGTGTAAGACGTGTGCAGTCTGTTTGTCTTACTGCAGAGCATAATGATGGGGGAAAGAGAGAAGACAGAGGATAGTCTGAGGAGCTGAAGGAACATTAAGCACAGATACAAGGATAAGGAAAGGAAAGCATGTTGAGTTTAAGGAAAGGAAAGGAGGAGGGCAGCAGAGTTGCAGGACAACTGAACCTAATTGGTGCAAGGCGGAAACTACGAACAAATTAGCTGAGAGGAAACAGAGGAAAAGACTTGAAAGAACTGTCGTCCAGGTTCTAATCGTTCTAGGGGAGTAACACATGACTTCTCATGTGTTTGAATGCCACAATTGAAAAAAAACAACAAGCAGTGTATGTCAGACATGCATTGTCTTGTGCAGGTATAAATTCCTGCCTTTCAGTAGGTACAACATTAACTGAGACGTCTAGTTGAAACCCAACCCAACATCTGACCGTCAAGTAGGAGTGGATCTTCTGAACAAGCTTCTAGGAATGAGGCTAACACTTAGATGTTCATTCTGAGGACTAGCCTGAAACCCTGAGGACTACCCTGAGGTCTACCCTGAAGCCTATCATGAGACCTATCCCCAGGTTCCCCAGAGACTTTTGCTGATACCCGAGGCCTTCCCTGATTCCCTTAAACTTATGATGCCGACCCCGATACCCTGATGCCTACCCTGATACCCTGAGACTTATGCTGAGGCCTAACCTGATAACCTGAGACTAGCAGCAGTCAATATGCTAGTAGTGCCACAAGACATCAGTGTGCTGTGCATTCTCAGACGTGTTGTGTCAATGTGTGTCACATGGAATGGGTCTCTACTGGAAAAAACCTGACCAGTGGAACCACAACAGACACTATATGGCTGATTATTGACCACGGATCCAGAAGAGGACAGATTACAAGAACGTTCCATCATCTTCCCATTGTCTCCATCACTCCTAGGCCAATAGGGATCGTGGACTCAGTCAGCACTGGTGCACTAAACCTAATTTTATCTCATGAAGAATATATCGGTAACGAGACAGGAAACACTACGTTACTGCTCCCCTCAGACCTCCTTATTTCCGGCCCAGACGCTGTGCAGTCCCGCCCCCGGAGGTCTGGCTATGGCCTGGTCTAACTTCTGGATCCGAGGTAAGCACCCTCCCTGACCCCGTTCAGGGGAGTTGTGTCGGGGGAGATGAGGACCATGCATCCAAGAGTAAAGCCCCAACGAGGTGACCTCTACATCAGGGGCTCAACTAGGAGGACACAAGACAAGGTCAGGGGTACGACTACCGAGTGAGGAAGGGGGAACATACTGACGGGTGAGGAGTAAACCTTCCGACCTAGAGTACCTGCGTGTTCCTCCCTGTCTACTGGGTTCAGTGACTGGGAAACTCTCCCAGGCTGCCTCATCATCATCATCCTCCTCCCCCTCTTCCTCCTCATCCTCTTCGTCTTCCTCCTCCTCTTCCTCATCTCTGGGATGGAAAAAGGAGTGGTGTAGGATGGATGGAGGGGAAGGAGGAGGGAGGACAAGAGGAGTTCAACAGGGACAACAGTGTAAAAAGACAAGAGAAAATGACCCGGAAATGACAAAACACAGAGATTCCTCATCACGTAATGAGGATGGAATGAGACACTACGGAAGGAACGACGGAAAGTGTCTCCTGATTCCTGTGTGACCTAACCCTCACTCTGACCTATGTGACCTATATGATATAACCCTAAACCCAACCCTGACCTTTTTGAAATAACTCTAACCTGTATGCATTACCTTAAACATAACCCTGACCGATTTGACCTTACCCATACCCCTGACCTATTGACCTATCCCTAACCCGTGATCTATATTACCTAACCCAAACCTAACCTTAACCTACAGGCCCCTGGCCTTCCCCCTGTGTACTCACTATGTTGTGGAGGGCGATGGAGGGCCCTGGCAAAGAAAGTCTAGTGTGAGCCAGTTAACCAGTAGGATCTGTCTGGGTCTCATTAGCAGCATATGGAACAGAGTAGGGCCCTCAAACCAGCGACGGTGGGGTATCCAATACCCTCCTGGCATGTGTTCAACTCCACCTGCAGGAATGAGCAGGGCTGTTGGGCCTACCCCCTGACAAAAATAAGCTCCTTCCCCAGTCATTAACAGCCAAGGATCGGGAGCTACCAGAGGCAGCTTTAGGGGTCACTTCATCGGATAAAAATAATGTTTTCTACAACAAACCCTGACAACAGAACACAGTTCACCGGTCTTAAGCTGCAGGATCAGAGGGTTCTGGATTAGGGCTCAGTTCGACTCCAGTTCGACTCCTCAGTGAGGTTTGAAATAGGGTGGAGGGTTAGCAGAGGGGTATTCGGTCTTTAATGGATTGAAACACAACGGGTTTCCAATACGGAGCTCGTTAAGCACCTGCTCGTTAAACCGCTACGCCAAAACAGAAAAGGTAGCAATAAAAGCTAATGGGGCAGATCTCATTATATTCTCGTTATACTTTAAACGAGGTGCTCGGCTATAGTATGTATCATACTAATAAATTATTATAGATTATACCTGGCATAGGCTGGTGGAGAAAAACAAAATCAAACCAGAAACAGCTCAGTGCTGACCCCCTTAATGTGCAGCCCCCAAAAAGTAACCAATAAAAACCATGGCGGTCAAAGGTCGAAGCTGACGGAAGCTCCGCCCTCACCTCTCAGAGACGTCCGGGACACGCCCCCCGAAGGACAGGAAGCTAGCGCTGCTGCAGGGTGAGGCGGGGGCCGAGGAGTGGCCCCGCCCACTCTGCAGGGAGTGTCTCCGGCTGCGCCTCCGCTCCGCCCCCTGCGGGTCGCTGGCCACGCCCACACTGGCCACGCCCATGCCGGCTCCGCCCACACTGGCCCTGCGGCGCTGCTTACGGCCGCTGCCCCCCGCTGGGCCGCCTTCATCACCGTCCTCGCCACGCAGGGTCGTCTGCAGGGTGATACATGTTACGTTGTGAACAGGTCGATACATGTTACGTTGTGAACGGGTTGATACATGTTACGTTGTGAACGGGTCGATACATGTTATGTTCTGTACGAGTTGATACATGTTATGTTCTTTTCGAGTTGATACATGTTATGTTCTGTACAGGTTAGTACACATCTTATGTTCTGTACGAGTTGATACATGTTATGTTCTGTATGAGGTGATACATGTTATGTTCTGTACAGGTTAGTACACATCTTATGTTCTGTACAGGTTGATACATGTTATGTTCTGTACAGGTGGGTTTACATGTTATGTTCGGTACAGGTTAGTTAACAGGTTATGTTCTGTCCATGTTAGTTTACATGTTAAGTTCTGTCCCGGTTAGTTAACATGTGATGTACCACTGACCTCGTAGATGTTGAACTGCTCCACGAGGTCCAGGTCGGTGCCCCTCCTGCTCAGGTGTCTCTGGGCCACGCCCTCCATGCCCTGCTCCTCCAGGCTGTCCACCATGTCGTAGTACGAGTCCTGGTCCGGCAGCCCGGCCAGAGTCTGAGACACACACAGGGACCACGGCACACACGCACACACAGGCAGAAGCACACACACACACACACACACAGGCAGAAGCACACACACAGGCAGAAACACACACACAGGCAGAAACAAACACACACACACACACACAGGCACAAAGGCAGAAACGCACATACAGACACACACAGAGGCAGCGACACAAACAGACACACACACACAGACAGGCAGGCAGAAACACACAGGCACACACACACACACACAGAAACACACACGCACACACAGGCAGTTAGAAACACACACACACACACACAGGCAGAAACGCACACACGCACACACAGACACACACACAGAGGCACCGTTAAGAAAGAAGATCCTTAGATTAATAGAAGCGTCTTGGTTCTAGTTTAGATTCAATGTTGAAGAGTCCAAAAACATAGAATAGTTTATATAGAGTAGAACGAAGTGCTTTGAATGAAGGAAAAGGCCAGGATGGAAGGAGGGGAATGAAAGCAGAGGGGTGAGGCGTGTGTGGGGGCGGACCTTGTTCAGGAGAGTCATGGTGTAGACCAGCAGCTCTGTGTCCACGCCGTCCTTCTCCTCCAGGACCTCCGTGGCGTTCCTCCACAGCTTGGTGCCTGCGGACGCACACCGTCAGTAGGCTAGGGGAGCCGCGCTAGGGGAGCTACGCTAGGGGAGCTGCGCTAGGTGAGCTGCGCTGGGTGAGCTGCCTCATAGAACCTGATGCAGCTATCCGCATTTCAGAGTGGACACTGATGCATTATAGATGAGATACAGCCACTGGCTGGCTCACACACACTGCTCTGCCTCCCAGGACGGGGCTGAGGCCTGGGCGTACCGCTCAGAGCTCCCTCCACCCCCTCCACCCCCTCCGATATCAACAATACGAATGGAAGGACCGTTTATTTACCTTTGAGCCGGTTGGTCAATTTATTTTTCCATAAGCGACTGAGTGTGATTGACTGGTTTATTTAAATTGCATGCCAGGGTAGGGCCGGGTGTAGGGGTACAGAGGGTAACCCCTCATTAGCAGGTAGGGGTAAGGGAGTCTGGGCAACATGTGTGACTCTCTGCAGGCGTTGGAGCTGTGACCCCTGACCCCTCACACTCAACACCCACTTTGGCTTTTAGAGGGAGGGTCCCAAACTCTGTTGTGCGTTGGATTGTAGTCTTGAGTTTGATGAACCTTATTACCTCGTTAGTACCGACAGCGTCCTGCCTCCTACCTCTCTTGGAGTCGACGGCGGCCACGGCCTTGATGAGCAGCGCGGCGTTGGTCTCCGTGTACTCCACGAACACCAGCAGCAGCTTCAGGGCCGTCTTCACCACCAGGCGGAACTGAGGCAGAGGACGGTGAGCGTGAGCGTACTCCCACACAGACACAACAAGCAGCTAATCCTCCACCGTGGAGGGGATCAATTAGACACAACTATTAAGGGGAGGGATTAGTACCATACCGAGTTAGGGTTAGGTGATGTATAAAATACTGAGTTAGGTTAGGTGATTTATCATATACTGGGTTAGGGTAAGGTGATTTATCATATACTGGGTGATGTATTATATATTGGGTTAGGGTATGTTTCATATACTGGGTCAGGGTTAGGTGATGTATATGATAGTTAGGGTTAGATGATGTATTATATCAAAGTGGGTAAGGGGTAGCATCTTGATACACTGGGACATCAAATTATACTCGATCCCGTCCTATGAAGGAGTTCCTGTCTGGACTACTCTGGACATAAGAGTCCTGAATAAAAGGAGAAATATGAAGGAAAGTTCAACTAAAAATAATAGAACATGTCTCGTTCGGATACAGTTCTAGAGCTAAGAGGAGACAGCTTCAGAGCCAGCCTTGTATTACCTGGGATTCAACAGACTAATTATCCCGTCTCTGCAGCGTTCTGAAGGGAGGAGGGTTTGAACTGAGGAGCATGCGCTCATGTCCTTGCGGTCCTCCTGCACATCCTCCCTCTGGCCACCAGAGGGCGAAGGAGCCGTGAGCACGGAGCGGCTGAAACTACTATAGGATGTCTCCTCCGTGAGTAACGGTTACCTTTGACCCGCTGAGGGTGTAGAGCCACTGGACCGTCTCGTTATGAGTGATGAGACCGTTCATCCCATCCACATACAGCATGATCTGACCCAGTGCTGGGGAGGGGGAGGGAGAGAGAGGGGGAGAGAGAGAGAGAGAGAGGGGGAGTGAGAGAGAGAGAGGGGGAGAGAGAGAGAGGGGGAGAGAGAGAGAGAGAGAGAGAGAGAGAGAGAGAGAGAGAGAGAGAGAGAGAGAGAGAGAGAGAGAGAGAGAGAGAGAGGGAGAGAGAGAGAGAGAGAGAGAGAGAGAGAGAGAGAGAGAGAGAGAGAGAGAGAGAGAGAGAGAGATATTGTTGATGCATCATATACTGGGGTTAGGTGATGCATCAGACCAGCGCCAACAACGTTGTAAGTGATTCAATGTTTAAAATAAAGGGAGTCCTTTAAATGTTGAACTATTGAATCACTTCCTTTATTTAAACCTTTTGTTTAAAATAGCTGCAACTTATTTCCACACTGCCGGGAAATAAATGAGCCATGAAACTGGAACATGAAAGCGTCAGAATTAGTGATCATAATCATTAAATCATTGCTCGGTTTGCACGGGCGGTTATTGAACATCTGACTAACCCTTACACTGACCTGGGCATTGTGTGTGTGTGTGTGTGTGTGTGTGTGTGTGTGTGTGTGTGTGTGTGTGTGTGTGCGTGTGCGTGTGCGCGTGTGTGTGTGTGTGTTTTTGTTACTGTTCTCGGACAAATAGCCGAGTAGTTTCTGGGAAGAAAGGTTTGTTAGATTAGTGTGATTATAAACAGGGTACCCACAACTTCAAACACAGCTGTAAACCCAAACCAAGCAAACTCCAAAGGAAACCTCCCTTGGTATCATTGCTTGCATATTTAATAAAGAGATTGCTGCCAAACAATTACCCCGCTTCAGATTAAAATGCGCCATTTATGGCAGAGAACCACAGATAGAGTCCCAGCCAAACAACTTCAAGATAAGATGTGGATCCGTTAACCCTTAACCCTAACCCTAACCCCTTACCTAACCCCTTTCCTAGACCGATTATCCAAACCCCAATACCTAAAACCTTCTACCCAACCCCTTAAACCAAAGTAAAGAAGATGATTATGAGAATGGAGGTCCGAACATCATGAACAGAGGAATAACCACCATGAACAGAGGGCTAACTACCATGAACAGAGTGCTAACTACCATAAACAGAGCGCTAACTACCATGAACAGAGGGCTAACTACCATGAACAGAGGGCTAACCACCATGAACAGATGGTTAACTACCATGAACAGAGGATAACCACCAGGAACAGAGGGCTAACTACCATGAACAGAGAGCTAACTACCATGAACAGAGGGCTAACTACCATGAACAGAGGGCTAACCACCATGAACAGAGGGCTAATCACCATGAACAGAGAGCTAACTACCATGAACAGAGGGCTAACTACCATGAACAGAGGGCTAACCACCATGAACAGAATGCTAACCACCATGAACAGAGGGCTAATCACCATGAACAGAATGCTAACCACCATGAATAGAGGGCTAATCACCATGAACAGAGGGCTAACCACCATGAATAGAGGGCTAATCAGCATGAACAGAGGGCTAACGACCACGCAGGAAGTGGTACCAAGAGCAGTAAAACCCTACTGTATGCTTGTTATTTACATAACTATGTTTGTAAAGTACAATACCGCAACATTAACCAAAACCGTTAAATACCATCACATAGTTTTTCAACTGAGACAGAAGGATCTGAGGAAATGCGATTGCAGCTTGACAAAGTGAGTTAAATACTAATGACTATGATTATCATTATGATATTGTTATTGCTGGGTAAGTAGATCCTCTGATGTTCTGAACATAGACCCATAGCATCTGCAGCTCGTAACTGGAGTGAACCCCAACGTCCTTCCAGAGGTTGGCGAGGTTTAGCGCGGGGGGGGGGGGGGGGGGGGGGGGGGGGGGGTGGGGAGGTGGTGGGATTGGGTTCAGATGGGCTCTGCTTATGGGGAGAAGGGGTACAGGGGTACGGGGGGAAGGCTGTGATTGGGTCCGTAGGAGGGGGAGGGTCTGAGGAAACGAGACAAAGAAAGGACCGACCCCACTGCGTGGATGTTGGTTCTGCTGCTTTTCATTCGGTTCTACTCTGTTCCTTTCCTGCTCGGGTTGTTCTGGCATTTTGTTCTACATTCATGGTATGTTTGGTTTTTGGCAGTAGGTTTAAAATTAATTGAGGATGGCTTTATGCATCACATTTATATCCCAAAAATAATAATCAAACTGAGTTTATCAGGAAGATTATGCAATGAGGGCCTAATCCCAGTTTGGGTGAATGGTTTGCCTGTGTTGTGAATATCAGAATGATACATGAGCCCAGACTTTGGACTGAACAGTGTTATGAATGAATTGATAGACAGATGAAGAGAGAGATGAACATACAGAGAGCTGGAGAAGTCAGAGCGACAAGAAGGAGGCTGTAGATAGGAGGCTGTAGATAGGAGGCTGTAGATGGGAGGCTGTAGATAGGAGGCTGTAGATAGGAGGCTGTAGATAGGAGGCTGTAGATAGGAGGCTGTAGATAGGAGGCTGTAGATGGGAGGCTGTAGATAGGAGGCTGTAGATAGGAGGCTGTAGATAGGAGGCTGTAGATAGGAGGCTGTAGATAGGAGGCTGTAGATAGGAGGCTGTAGATAGGAGGCTGTAGATAGGAGGCTGTAGATGGGAGGCTGTAGATGGGAGGCTGTAGATAGGAGGCTGTAGATAGGAGGCTGTAGATAGGAGGCTGTATACAGGAGGCTGTATACAGGAGGCTGTAGATAGGAGGCTGTAGATAGGAGGCTGTAGATAGGAGGCTGTAGATAGGAGGCTGTATACAGGAGGCTGTAGATAGGAGGCTGTAGATAGGAGGCTGTAGATAGGAGGCTGTAGATAGGAGGCTATAGATAGGAGGCTGTAGATAGGAGGCTGTAGATAGGAGGCTGTAGATAGGAGGATGTAGATAGGAGGCTGTATACAGGAGGCTGTAGATAGGAGGCTGTAGATAGGAGGCTGTATACAGGAGGCTGTATACAGGAGGCTGTAGATAGGAGGCTGTAGATAGGAGGCTGTAGATAGGAGGCTGTATACAGGAGGCTGTAGATAGGAGGCTGTAGATAGGAGGCTGTATACAGGAGGCTGTAGACAGGAGGCTGTAGACAGGAGGCTGTAGACAGGAGGCTGTAGATAGGAGGCTGTAGATAGGAGGCTGTATACAGGAGGCTGTAGATAGGAGGCTGTAGATAGGAGGCTGTATACAGGAGGCTGTAGATAGGAGGCTGTAGATAGGAGGCTGTAGATAGGAGGCTGTAGATAGGAGGCTGTAGATAGGAGGCTGTAGATAGGAGGCTGTAGATAGGAGGCTGTAGATAGGAGGCTGTAGATAGGAGGCTGTAGATGGGAGGCTGTAGATGGGAGGCTGTAGATGGGAGGCTGTAGATAGGAGGCTGTAGATAGGAGGCTGTAGATAGGAGGCTGTATACAGGAGGCTGTATACAGGAGGCTGTAGATAGGAGGCTGTAGATAGGAGGCTGTAGATAGGAGGCTGTAGATAGGAGGCTGTATACAGGAGGCTGTAGATAGGAGGCTGTAGATAGGAGGCTGTAGATAGGAGGCTGTAGATAGGAGGCTATAGATAGGAGGCTGTAGATAGGAGGCTGTAGATAGGAGGCTGTAGATAGGAGGCTGTAGATAGGAGGATGTAGATAGGAGGCTGTATACAGGAGGCTGTAGATAGGAGGCTGTAGATAGGAGGCTGTATACAGGAGGCTGTATACAGGAGGCTGTAGATAGGAGGCTGTAGATAGGAGGCTGTAGATAGGAGGCTGTATACAGGAGGCTGTAGATAGGAGGCTGTAGATAGGAGGCTGTAGACAGGAGGCTGTAGACAGGAGGCTGTATACAGGAGGCTGTAGACAGGAGGCTGTAGATAGGAGGCTGTAGATAGGAGGCTGTATACAGGAGGCTGTATACAGGAGGCTGTAGATAGGAGGCTGTAGATAGGAGGCTGTATACAGGAGGCTGTAGATAGGAGGCTGTAGATAGGAGGCTGTAGATAGGAGGCTGTAGATAGGAGGCTGTAGATAGGAGGCTGTAGATAGGAGGCTGTATACAGGAGGCTGTAGATAGTTTGTAGATGGTCTGTTGCGTAACCTCCCAGCCTCTGCAGCAGGCCGTCTGCTCCCAGCCTTCGCCGAGGGCTTTAATCTGAGTCTTGGTGAGCTTTGAATCCCAATGTTTGCTCTGTGAACAGGATCTAAAGACACACAAACGAACCGAACCAATCAGGATCTAAAGACACACAAACGAACCGAACCAATCAGCGGGCTCTTGTTGTGCTCCGCGGACGATTCAGACGGCGATAACACCATCGAACCCGACCCTCCCCCCCCCAGCGCAGGTGGAGCTGGCCCCGGCACAATGTAAATGTTTCTCCAGACGACGGGCCGCGCTAAGGGTCCCCCCCCCCCCCCCCCCCCCCCTACAGACAGCCAGACAACACAAGACGCAGTGTTTCCAGGGCGGGCTGCCAGCGCCGAGCTCTGGGCTCCTCTCCGCCAGGCTCAGGCCTGGAGGCCAGGGGGCTGACTCCCCCCGTCCTGACTCCCCCCCTCATGACTCCCCCCCTCATGACTCCCCCCGTCATGACTCCCCCCGTCCTGACTCCCCCCCGTGATGACTCCCCCCGTCCTGACTCCCCCCGTCCTGACTCCCCCCTTCCTGACTCCCCGACGGAGGGGACCCGTCCTGACTCCCTGACGGACAGGACCCGTCGCAGGCCGCTGAGCCACTGACACAACATGTGCTCATCTAGCAGACGCGTCACGCAGACACCGAGCGGTTAACAGCAGAGCGGACCTCTGGAGAACCGGCTCCACCGAGCGGTTAACAGCAGAGCGGACCTCTGGAGAACCGGCTCCACCGAGCGGTAAACAGCAGAGCGGACCTCTGGAGAACCGGCTCCACCGAGCGGTTAACAGCAGAGCGGACCTCTGGAGAACCGGCTCCACCGAGCGGTTAACAGCAGAGCGGACCTCTGGAGAACCGGCTCCACCGAGCGGTTAACAGCAGAGCGGACCTCTGGAGAACCGGCTCCACGCAGACTCAGTGTCTGCCTCAGGTGATACACTGGACCCTACACTGGACCCTTCTCTGGTTCTATGACGGTTCTCTATGTGGTTCTGTGTGTGTGTGGCTCTGTTTAGTTCACTGGGTGGTTCTCTTTGTGGTTCTGTTCGGTGTGTGGTTCTATGTGTGTGGTTCTCTGTGCGGTTCTGTGTGGGGTTCTGTTCTGTGTGCGGTTCTCTCTGTGTGGTTCTATGTGTGTGGTTCTGTGTGGCTCTGCGCGGCTCTCTCTACTGTTCTGTGTGGTTCTATGTGTGCGATTCTCTCTGTGTGGTTCTCTGTGTGGTTCTCTGTGTGGTCCTCTCTATGTGGTTCTGTTCTCTGTGTGGTTCTGTTCTGTGTGGTTCTGTTCTCTGTGGTTCTGTTCTGTGTGTGGTTCTGTTCTCTGCGTGGTTCTGTTCTCTGTGTGGTTCTGTTCTCTGTGTGGTTCTGTTCTCTGTGTGGTTCTGTTCTCTGTGTGGTTCTGTTCTGTGTGTGGTTCTGTTCTCTGTGTGGTTCTCTGTGTGGTTCTGTTCTCTGTGTGGTTCTGTTCTCTGTGTGGTTCTGTTCTCTTTGTGGTTCTGTTCTCTGCGTGGTTCTGTTCTCTGTGTGGTTCTGTTCTCTGTGTGGTTCTGTTCTCTGTGTGGTTTTGTTCTGTGTGTGGTTCTGTTCTGTGTGTGGTTCTGTTGTGTGTGTGGTTCTCTGTGCGGTCCTCTAGGTGGTTCTCCGTGCGGTCCTCTAGGTGGTTCTCTGTGCGGTCCTCTAGGTGGTTCTCCGTGCGGTCCTCTAGGTGGTTCTCCGTGCGGTCCTCTGGGTGGTTCTCTGTGCGGTCCTCTAGGTGGTTCTCTGTGCGGTCCTCTGGGTGGTTCTCCGTGCGGTCCTCTAGGTCGTTTCTCCTTGCGGTCCTCTAGGTGGTTCTCCGTGCGGTCCTCTGGGTGGTTCTCCGGGCGGTCCTCTGGGTGGTTCTCCGGGCGGTCCTCTGGGTGGTTCTCCGTGCGGTCCTCTGGGTGGTTCTCTGTGCGGTCCTCTAGGCGGTTCTCTGTGCGGTCCTCTAGGTGGTTCTCCGGGCGGTCCTCTAGGTGGTTCTCTGTGCGGTCCTCTAGGCGGTTCTCTGTGCGGTCCTCTAGGTGGTTCTCCGTGCGGTCCTCTAGGTGGTTCTCTGTGCGGTCCTCTAGGCGGTTCTCTGTGCGGTCCTCTAGGTGGTTCCCCGTGCGGTCCTCTAGGCGGTTCTCTGTGCGGTCCTCTAGGTGGTTCTCCGTGCGGTCCTCTGGGTGGTTCTCCGTGCGGTCCTCTAGGTGGTTCTCCGTGCGGTCCTCTAGGTGGTTCTGTGTGCGGTCCTCTAGGTGGTTCTCCGTGCGGTCCTCTAGGTGGTTCTCCGTGCGGTCCTCTAGGTGGTTCTCTGTGCGGTCCTCTAGGTGGTTCTCCGTGCGGTCCTCTGGGTGGTTCTCCGTGCGGTCCTCTGGGTGGTTCTCTGTGCGGTCCTCTAGGTGGTTCTCCGTGCGGTCCTCTAGGCGGTTCTCTGTGCGGTCCTCTAGGCGGTTCTCCGTGCGGTCCTCTAGGCGGTTCTCCGTGCGGTCCTCACTGTGTGCGTGCGTGGCCCTTGACGCGGCGGTAGCGGCCGGGCTGAGGGGAACCAGATGCTCCGGTTCCTCGGGGTCCGCTTCAAACGGGTGATAAAGCCTTCCTGAGGGCCAGAGACCCCGGGGCCCCCAGCCGCCGGGCCCCCCAGCCAGGTGTCGGGAGGACCCCGTCCCCGGGAGGAGAGGAGCGATAAAGAGGAGAGTTGTGGGGAGAGGAGGACAGGGAGGAGGTGCTGACAGAGGCCGTGAGGAGGAGGAGTACCGCCCGCCGCCCGCCGCCCGCCGTGACGCCTGCTCCCTTTTAGGTAGTCGGCTCCGGGGTCGGGGTCGGGGTCGGACTCCGGGCCGCGCTGCCTGTGCGCCTGTTGCTTTCGTTAACCCCCTCCTCACCTCCTCTGCTCCTGAAAGGGTTTTTACTGCCGAAGGAAAAAGCAACTGTTTCTCTGCAGACTCACCGGCCGCATTCCAACTGTTTCTCTGCAGCGTCGCGGGCTGCATTCCAACTCTCGCTCGGCGCTGCTGGCCTTGAGTTGAAGCGCCAGACTCTGATTTACGAAATCAGAGCTAATATGTGCTTGGCTGTTCGTCCTGTCTGCCCTAAGTATCCCAAATGAGAGAGAGAGAGAGAGGGAGGGAGGGAGAGAGAGAGAGAGAGAGAGGGAGGGAGGGAGGGAGATAGAGAGAGAGAGAGGGAAGGAGAGGGAGGGAGGGAGGGAGAGAGAGAGGAAGGGAGAGAGAGAGAGAGAGAGAGAGAGAGAGAGAGAGAGAGAGAGAGAGAGAGAGAGAGAGAGAGAGAGAGAGAGAGAGAGAAAGAGAAAAAGAGAGAGAGAGAGAGAGAAAGAGAAAGAGAGAGAGAGAGAGAGAGAGAGAGAGAGAGAGAGAGAGAGAGAGAGAGAGAGAGAGAGAGAAAGAGAGAGCCTAAGTAAAACCAAGTCATGGTATTTCAAAACAGACCCAACCTCCAGCACCAAACACATGAATTCCTTCTAGACACCATGGCTCTGGACACACTAAGACCTCGCTCGTCTGCAACCCAGACAGCAGCTCTACCACAGCCCTGAAGAACGGAGAGCGGGAGGGCGTGCACGCACTCAGAAGACTCATCAACTCAGACATGAACCCGGACATCAAGGTCCAATTCAGGGGGTAACCCCTGAATTGGGGGTCATACTCCGGGCTCCAACCAAGACACTGAGTGGAGGAACAACCCCAAACTGTTCCTCTGCATGCAGAGTTCTGGAGATCTGCTCTCAGAGCGAACACAGAGCGACCGGTGCAGAGGAGAATCAGGACGCGTCTTCAGTCCAGAACCCGAAATGAGAGTTTCCATAAAAAAAACACTGGAAAAGAAAGTGATCCAGGCTCCATAACAAAGACCTCGCAGACAGAGAGACCCAACAGAGCGAGGCCAGCGGGTTCTGGAGCTCAAACCAGGAGAGACCAACCAGAACTAAGACCAGAAGAAACCCACAAGAACCAGTCAGCCAGCTGCTTCTGGAGCTCAAACCAGGAGAGAGCCAGCAGAACGAGGCCCAGTCATCCAGCGACCAGAAGGGAGGCACGGCCCTGAGAACAGACACCCAGCAGAACACCTGAGATCTACAGCCGACCAGCGGGACTGAGCAACAGCTGAGGACGTCCGTGACGAGACCCAGGCTCAGTGAGCACGTGGGCGGACATGGACGCCGTTCACAGTCCTGGCATCCAGAGAGAAGACCAGAAACCCCTTCCCCATGGAGCCCCCCCGCACTCAAAGACCGGGACAAAGCCGAAGACGTCGACAAACGGCCCTACCTGTCGAGGGACTCACAAATCCAGGTTAATGGACCTCCTCCCCCCTCTCCCCCCACGATCTCTACCCCAGACCCCCCCACTACAACCCCCAGGCAGCGCACCCGCACACCCGAGACTACACACACTCTGACATCACCCCAGACATGAGCTCATCTCCGACTGGAATGGGGAGACGACCTGGGGGAGAGAGACCGAACACACAGCCCTCACTCTCTCATAACGGCGGGTCTTTAAGATCCATGGTGTGTAAGATCTGTGGCATATAGTGGCCAGCTAAGCCACACTAATGCACAGGGTGGGGTCCACCATGTAGTTTCATATGCTGTCATTATCTTTACAAAGACGGGTGAAGCCTCATTCTAACACCTCGTCCCAGGACGTGAGCTAACGTCCTGACCATGACCTCATTAACTAAAATCGTCCTTTCACCTTTCCCCGTATAGACGCATTTGTAATTGTAACAAAGGAATTT
>NC_079417.1:1602153-1614140 GCF_026213295.1 Gadus chalcogrammus
AATGACTCTAATGTCTCCTCCTGTGGTTCAGCACAACAGGCTTCCATTCATCACCAGGGTTGGAGAGACAATAACCCTAAACCTAAACCAACCCATAGTGTTGTGTAACCCTAAACATATAGACAGTAACCCTAAACCTAACCCTAACCCCTACGCTAGTGTTGTATAGACAGTAACGCTAACCCTATAGACAGTATCCCTAACCTTAACCCTAACCCTATTCTTCACTAGCCTAACCCTACCTTAGCCCTAACCACTAACCTCCCAACCCTAACTCCTTACCCCCTTGCTCGAGGCAAATGCTTCAAACCCTAAGTGTTTCCCTCACCGATGGGTTGGCTTTCACTTCCAGGAACAAGGTGTGAATCATCACCACGGTGCTCTCCTGTGAAGCATTACAGTAATACGCCGTTGTTAGTCACTACTTTCTCAACTCCGGCACTTCTGATGTGCCACAGCTGCAGGTGAGGCCCCGTCTCCCGATCATCACCATCATATCACCGTCTGGAGAACCTCAGCACTCAGACCTGCTGCAGCCTGTCAGCCGCGGTAAGTGAGTCGGGAATTGAACAACGGTCTAAAATATGTCTAGACTGTTCACTGTGATTTACACTCTCTCCCTGTCGCTTACTGTGTTAGCCTTCGGGTTTCTTTACGAGTAGTTCTAGGAGTTATTTTCTGTCAACACTATTTGAGTGATCAGGTCACCTTCATTGACCAAAGATCTACCCTAGTCAAGGCAGCAGGAGCCATATCCCTGTGTTCCTGCATCCTGTTTGAGTGATGACAGATCGACCAATCGGAATACAGATCATCCCAGAATGCATTTTGTTCCAACCATTCCGACATTGAGAACCGGTCTGCTGCGTTTCAACACACCGTGTAGGTTTAGTAACATGCCCCGAGCGAGACGGACTGCAGCTGACCCAGGGTCTGTCACTCTCCTCTGGGGTCTCCATCAAGGACTCTGAATCCGGAGACCTCGGCCAATCAGAGAACAACAACCTATCATGAGATTTGTTGGTTCCTTATTGTCAGGAATAAGCAGAGACCACTTCAATCCTCAACCCCTCGATATGGATTCTGTTCTCGCAGGTCACACACAGCGATCTACAACACCTGGATCTACACAGCACACGTGTAGATCCATGCCCTGTGCTGCTCTGTACCTGGACCCTCAGAACAACACACGGTATTCATTATGTCATCCTACTCCCTCGGGAACCCAGCTGGGGTTTCTGGGCCGTGACACCGGATCCTGGCCGGGCCACTGGATACCCGGGCATGCCGACGGCGGAGTCGCTCCCGACACAAAGCAGCAGCGTTCACAGAGCGCGTTGTGGCTGAGAGCGCTGAGCTGGTGAATGCCTGCGCTTGTGGACCTGTTGATGTGTGTGTGTTTCACGTGAGAGCCTCATTGTGACGGTTCTTACTACTGTCCCTCTTCGTAAAGCGTTGACTTCCTGCCCTCCCTCAGTCTGCGTCCCGCAGCCGATAGCACGCTGGCTCTGCTTTAGCATGCTAGCTCTGCTTAGCTTCACCCTCCAGGCGGTCATGATGGGTAGAGTAAACTTTAACCCTTACCTTACTCTTTACAATTACAATTAGGGCATTTAGCAGACGCTTTTATCCAAACGACTTACATTGGTTAATACACACATTGACACACCGACGGCAGAGTCAACCATGCAAGGTGACAGCCAGCTCGTCAGGAGCAGTTAGGGTTAAGTGTCTTGCTCAGGGACACATCAACACTCAGCTAAGAGGAGCTGGGGATCGAACTAGCAACTGTTCGGTTACAAGACAACTGCTCTACCTCCTGAGCTAAGCTACCCCCCCCACCCTTTGACCCTGACCTGACCCTTTGACCCTGACCTGGGACACACGCAACGCGGTGAGGAGCCCATCTCATTCCACATCACTTTGCCCCCTCAAAACCTGAGATACACACACACACACACACACACACACACACACACACACACACACACACACACACACACACACACACACACAGTCCATCTCTAACATACACCAGACACAGTCGCACTCTCTCACACACGCACACACACAATGTCTCACTATCTCTCTCTGTCTCTCTCTCTCTCTCTCTCTCTCTCTCTCTCCATCTCTCTCTGCCTCTCTCTCTCTCTCTCTCTCTCTCTCTCTCTCTCTCTCTCTCTCTCTCTCTCTCTCTCTCTCTCTCTCCCCATATGTCTCTCTCTCTCACTCTCTCCATCTCTCTCTCTCTCTCTCTCTCTCTCTCTCTCTCTCTCTCTCTCTCTCTCCATCTCCCTCTCTGCCTCTCTCTCTCTCTCTCTCTCTCTCTCTCTCTCTCTCTCTCTCTCTCTCTCTCTCTCTCTCTCAGGTCCAGCCGGTGACATTGACACAGATAACCAGCGGTGTGGGGAGTGGGGGTCTGCGTGGTCAACATACCAGACGGAGACGTCAACACAGGAGTTAATGTCGGCCAACAGCACATTCTGGACGGACCGCCAATAACACCGCCAAGCATGGAGGGTGGAACAGTTACACTGTAGTACAGTAACCCTAACACTGTAGTACAGTAACACTAACACTGTAGTACAGTAACACTAACACTGTAGTACAGTAACACTGTAGTACAGTTACACTAACACTGTAGTACAGTAACACTGTAGTACAGTAACACTAACACTGTAGTACAGTAACACTGTAGTACAGTAACACTAACACTGTAGTACAGTAACACTAACACTGTAGTACAGTAACACTGTAGTACAGTAACACTAACACTGTAGTACAGTAACACTGTAGTACAGTAACCCTAACACTGTAGTACAGTAACCCTAACACTGTAGTACAGTAACACTAACACTGTAGTACACTAACACTGTAGTACAGTAACCCTAACACTGTAGTACAGTAACCCTAACACTGTAGTACAGTAACACTAACACTGTAGTACAGTAACACTGTAGTACAGTAACCCTAACACTGTAGTACAGTAACACTAACACTGTAGTACAGTAACACTAACACTGTAGTAAAGTAACACTGTAGTACAGTAACACTAACACTGTAGTACAGTAACACTGTAGTAGTCCCCCCAGCTGTCAGTGTGTGTGTGTGTGTGTGTGTGTGTGTGTGTGTGTGTGTGTGTGTGTGTGTGTGTGTGTGTGTGTGTCCTGGTACCCCCCCTTGGGGGCTCCGAGGCTCCAGAGCCCCCTGCTGATAGGCTAAAGTTTTAGAAAATGCCTTCATTCTTTAATCTTCATATTTTCCACCCAAATCCCACATGTGCACATGATGTCGTCCTGTTGTCTGTTGTTGTTGTTGTCCCGCTGCCCGGACACCGTCAATCAGGATCGGGTGTGTTTCTAGAACGTGGTACTTCCTGTTGCGTTCGTCCGTGTAGAGTTTGTTTGGTTTGGTTTCTCCTCACTCTCTTAACCTGCTCCAAATTATTCTTAGGAATGACCTGAGTGGCTGCTCCCCCCCTCCCCTCCTCCCCCTCTCTCCTTCTGTTCCTCCAACCTCCCTCCTCCTCCCCCCTCTCACCTCCTCCTCCCCCTCCCTCCTCCTCCCCCCTCTCTCTCCTCCCCCTCCCTCCTCCTCCCCCCTCTCTCTCCTCCCCCTCCCTTCTCCTCCCCCCTCTCTCGTCCCCTCCATTCTCCTCCCCCCTCTCTCGTCCCCCTCCCTTCTCCTCCCCCCCCTCTCTCCTCCTCCTCCCCCCTCTCTCTCCTCTCTCCCTCCCTCCTCCTTCTCCTCCTCTTCTCAACACGTGGAGAAATAAACACAGCAGTGTGCAGACCACAGATCAGGAATAAGAGGTTACACACACACACACACACACACACACACACACACACACACACACACACACACACACACACACACACACACACACACACACACACACACACACACACACACACACACACACACACACACACAGACCACTTTCGCTCATCTCCAGCCTAGCTATGCAGTGCGGCTGCATGTGTTGGAAACAGATGTTGGAAAGCTCTCCGTCCAGAGGAGGACACAGCCCTCCTTCAGCACACTCACTGTTAGCACCGTTAGCACTGCTCTGACTGTTAGCACCGTTAGCACTGCTCTGACTGTTAGCACCGTGAGCACTGCTCTGACTGTTAGCACCGTTAGCACTGCTCTGACTGTTAGCACCGTTAGCACTGCTCTGACTGTTAGCACTGCTCTGACTGTTAGCACCGTTAGCACTGCTCTGACTGTTAGCACCGTTAGCACTGCTCTGACTGTTAGCACCGTCAGCACTGCTCTGACTGTTAGCACCGTCAGCACTGCTCTGACTGTTAGCACCGTTAGCACTGCTCTGACTGTTAGCACTGCTCTGACTGTTAGCACCGTTAGCACTGCTCTGACTGTTAGCACCGTTAGCACTGCTCTGACTGTTAGCACCGTTAGCACTGCTCTGACTGTTAGCACTGCTCTGACTGTTAGCACTGCTCTGACTGTTAACACTGTTAGCACTGCTCTGACTGTTAGCACTGCTCTGACAGTTAGCACTGCTCTGACTGTTAGCACTGCTCTGACTGTTAGCACCGTTAGCACTGCTCTGACTGTTAGCACTGCTCTGACTGTTAGCACTGTTAGCACTGCTCTGACTGTTAGCACTGCTCTGACTGTTAGCACTGTTAGCACTGCTCTGACTGTTAGCACTGCTCGCACTGTTAGCACCGTAACCACTGCTCTGACTGTAAGCACTGTTCTCAGTATTAACACACACACACACACACACACACACACACACACACACACACACACACACACACACACACACACACACACACACACACACACACACACACACACACACACACACACAAACAAACATAATAAAATCTATGGCCATTACCATGGCATTATATATACATTGTGTTGCTTCAATCCCTCACATCAACTTCTTAGAAGACTCACACGCTGTTTAAAACAAAAACAAATGTATTTGTATACAGTCTTTTCAAAAAGTGTTGTTTATTTGATCTAGTCCCAAACTTTGCTCAGCTAATGCTTAAGGCCATTACATAGCACTTAGCCCACCAGCTACGGGATGGGAAGCCTACTCTGTGTTTAGATTTAACTAAGCGTCAGCTTCCAGTCAGCAGACTTAAGGCCAAGAACGAGGAAAAGCTATCCGGATGTTCCTGCAGTGTATAACAGAACGAAGCACAGGAACACGGAAACACTATTCTTGTTTTATTGAACTTCAGTCCATGTTTTCTAGGCCCTTTTCTGAGGCCTAACCCTAGAATGACATGCATTGCTTTTCATTGGCCTTTATTCCAGTCAAACTCTTCTTCTGTTCCTTCTGACGAGGTGAGCTCCTACAACTGAGCTTGGATCTGTCTCAAGCTCTACGGGCGACCTACTACTACTACTATTACTACTGCTACTAGTAGTAGTACTAGTAGTGAGTTGTATTTGCAGCAACCCTCCTGGTTTGGGGGAAGGTTTTGTTTTGTGTTGTGTTGTGTTGAGCAGGGCTCAGGCCAGTAATTGCTTTAAGCAGAATATATCATTCTGCCCTGCTCAGACATGAACTGGTTACAGCTAAATCCATTCACATGTGCCGCTGCATGCGCAGCTGCTTGTTGTTTAGATTTATAGTATGTCCTTGTACTATAGCAGCAGATTGTGTGAAACCCAGACTGTAACCCAGATATTTCACACCTTGTTTAAATCAACATGATCCCTTTATTCCCAGTGGGAATCTGTTTAGTTTTGTATTTCGAAAAACTTTGAAAACGTTTGAGAAATTAACTGTAATCTGTCTGATGATAGCTACACAGTTTTCAGAAAAAAAGATTTTGTTTGGATAAGCGCTGATTTCTTTCTGAGGTGTTAGTGATATTGATATAATCCACTCTTGGCAGAGAGAGTTGGTTGAGGGTTGGGATAAGGGTAAGGATTTAAAATTCAGATCCGTGTGGCCGTCTCATTTCTCTATGCGTTGACTGTTTTATCCCCTGTGGGCCCCAGCAATAATATCCAACTCATGTTAGAGATAAGACTACATATTAGACACACTGTGTGTCTAGCACATAAACAGTGTCCGAGAGAGAGACAGAGACTCACAGAGACAGGAACCCACAGAGACACAAAAACACAAGAGACTCACAGAGACAGAGACACACAAAGACACACACGGACAGAGGCAGAAATACACACAGAAACAGAGATAGAGACAGACAGAGACACACACAGACGCACACAGAGACAGAGATACATAGACCCACAGCCATACAGGCACAGAGATATGAGCGCACAATACGCTTTCATCTTGACCATGAAACGAAAGTTGGAGGGTGGGGTCTGTTTGGCTCGTGGCCGTTCCACGACAGTGTGAGTGAGAGCGTAGGGCCTCTTTCTCATTAACTCAGAGGTCATCTGCTTCTTGAAACACTGTTGCTTTAGACCTTCTACTGCGAGGAGAATGGGATTCATTCTATCGGGAGGAATGTTTGATGGACCAGTGTGCTTTTAATATAGCACACACTTCTACGCAGTATGATGGCTGTGATGGTGAACTGGTTACAACACGTGCAAATCAGAAATTCCCTTAAATATTTGTTGAAGTTATTTAAAATAGACTGTGTTGATCATATCTTTCATGTCTGCATATCTTGCAACGTAGTGTTACTTGTTAGTGTGTACGAAGTTTTATGCATGCTCACGTGTTGCTGAACACTTTCCTTCTTATAATTCTTTGTACTATGTTTTGCAGTTCTACCAAAATCTGAAAGGACCGGTAAACTTAACAAACTACAACAAACTGCTTCATGGTACCTTCTAGTTGGATATCTGTTCAGACTAGCGATCACACAATGGAAGAATAGTTTATTATACAGTCGAGGTAGTCCTACATCAGATCGTTTAATCCGTCCATCAAGTACCATACTAAGAGAAGACCGTTGAGACGCATTATTTAAATAACAAGATAAATTCTTTACTAAATACGGAGACAAACAAGAACGAGCGCTCTCTGGCGAGCCGGTGCTCTGTGCGTGGAAAGAGAAACATAAAGGAGGTGGAAGAGCGAGTGGAAGAGTAGGAGGGCAGAAAGGGCAATCGGTAAGCCTCTATATGCCTCTATAAGACCTTCACACAATTCTTTGTCAAATGTCGAACACAAGTAATTTTCCAGTTTATTTAGAAAAAAAAACGAACTAGAACATAACAAAGATAAGAGACAAGAGAGAAAGGCCTTTCCGAGACAGGCATACCTGCCCTCAGAAGAACATGTCCTGGCAGCCCGGAGGCCGCCAGGAGCCGGCCCGGGGTCCCTTCAGCCCGGCCGTGCAGCGCTGGCATCACACAACACCCGCGCTCGACTCACAGAGAGGAAATATGTTGGCGAGCACTGCAGGAAGATTTGCAGTATTTTGACAAGAAAGCATGCTCCGTGTTCCCTTACCTTATTTAGCCACACAACCAAAACCAAACCAAAGCTAAAAGCAGAATGACCAACACAAAACAAACACAAGACCGAAAAGCATTTCACCGATCAAGATCTGTACCATTCACACCGTCGCAAATAATGGAAAGATATTTGCAGTACGACAATGAAAAGGGCAGCAGGTCAACCCCAGATAAAGGATAGAATAACATTCAGAACAATTATAGTTAATATATTACTCATATATAGCACATATATAAGCACATATATAGTTATATAGTATATATAATATATAGTATATGCTTGCATGTGAGGAGGACTGCCTGTTTTAGTGTTTCTACAGATAAAAGGGATAAGGATATACAAAAATATATGAAGATTAAAGATACCATGTCCACATTTGTGAAGCAAACTTGTTACAACGTTAGATAAAGCTGCTGTTGTTCAAACCCCTATCCAACAAAGTCAGACGTTATTGTTCGGGCTGCAGGCAGGCTGAGGTGGGGGCGGGACTTAGCTTGTAGCGGTGGCTAGGCTAGAGCTTAAAACCAGAGATAGCTGTCAATCATCGTGCTCTGAGTTGACAACAGAGCGAGGTAATCTGACGGAATACTGGTCAGTTCAACGCCAGTACAGGCGACTGATATATCTATGTAAAGCATCAGTAAGCACAAATAAGTTTGGGGCGTAAACGTATAGTCTCGACGAAACTATGACTCTGGAACCAACAAGAGCAAAATGTTCCTTTTGAGAGAACTTTAATAAGCTGTTAACTTATTTTGATTTGAACATTTAACCTAAGAATCTGAAACCTAAAATAAAATAGAAGCGAGAGAATCTAATAACTGCCTTGTCTCGAGGATTCCATCGCTTGTCACTTTCCCTGCTGGCCTTGATGGAATCATTATTACTACTTTTATTATGGTAGACTGGAAAAGCCACACTTTATACCCACAATTATGATTCCATTGCACTCAAACAGAGACACACAGAGACGCACACACACACACACTTCGGGTATATTTTCGTGCAAGTTTGCGTATTTCTGTAACTTGACCGTATAATTATTTCAATTACAGTCAATAAAGCACAATGCTTAATCCCTTCAAATTCTTTTTTGGTGTTTGATCAACTATCTAGCGACATAAAGATGACATGTTGCTTGAGAACTCACTTCAGTAGAACACAGTTCAATTTCTATCTTTGTGAGTAATATCAAACAGATCTGGTCGCTAGCTCCTCCAACATTTAGTGGGTGTTAAAGTCCGGGAAGGTCCTTTGAGGAGCGGTTTACGAGGCTGGGATGGGCCGGCCCTGGTAGTCCTTCATAACACGGGATAAACCATTGAAAGGGAACTTGTTGATAATAAAAAGCGGAATGATTTGTTTAGCTTTAAACCGCCCCTCAGATGTGTTTCATCCTGATTGGAAATGGCCTACCTGTGAAATTATCCAGGAGAGACAAATCTGTCAAAACAATAATCATGAGTTCACACGGTTGTCACATCCTGTAAACATTGAAACAGCCGATCTCCCAGCGAGGGAGAGAGTAGCCCCTTGGTTACAGAGTGTGGGTTCAGCCTCGATCAAACACTGGCCCTGCATGGCGGCACAACAAGTTCAGACACACTCAGACCACACTCAAGCTGCTTGTTTTTTTTTGTTTTTTTAAGTAGCATGAGTGATAGAACTATGGTGTTATAAAGCTGGTGGTAGTGCTAGTGGTGTACTTAGCTAGTGCTAAGCTAGCAGCGTGATAGAGCTAGTAGGGATAGGGTAAGCTACCCTCCAGATTTGTGTTCCATACTTTTGTTATCGTCAATCTTCTCTCATCTGGTATTTGCTCTTTCAATGACTTTTATGAACAAATAGAAGGACAATTAGTCATGTTTTCATGCCACTGGCTTTCTGCTTTAGAGGTGACCTCTGACCCCAAGGAATCAACAATCCCAAGAGCCAAACTAGCTCATCAGGAGAGCATTTTCTCCTTTGAAGAGAACACACGTTGACAGATGAGGACCTGAAGGAAGACAGTTGGTAATCTCTCATCAGTACTTCGTACTTCGTGACTTTAGTCTAGCGTTGAACTGATGGGATTTACGTAATGTCCTAAATAAAATGTGGAATAGGAAAAGGGTAGAGTTGATGATGACTGTATTTTGTCTAGCCTGACAATTTGGTGTGATGATCACATCAGCTGTACTGTGGCTGGCCAGGCCTGGAAACAGAATCAGAATCAGAATCAGAATCAGAAGCCCATAGTGATACAATGGCCTCTGAATGTCAGGAGCACCAGTAAAGTTGGGAATGTCACTACACTCATGAGGCTGTTCACAATTCAGCAGCCATTCACTCATCGCAAACGGGCTGCCAGAAACGGCTTACATAGCAAAACACTTCCATACACTCTTCAGGATAGCGTTGGGGTCGACCAAACAGCAACTCTGTTCCTTGTTTGTTCCCTTGTGCAACAATATGACTATACGTTTTACTGGCTGAGCATTCTATGCTTCGATGGAAGACCAAAAACCCATAAAACAATAGAAAATACGAATAAATAAGTTGAATAAGAGAAGTTGCAGAACAGACGAGCGTAGAGTCGTGCAGCTGAAAGGAAAACACTCGTGGGGACCCCCAGCTCCAGGTCTTGCTCTGGGTCTCACAGAACAGTGGACATGGATGGCGCTGCGTTTGGCGTGCCAAGTTCCTGAGCCGAGCAGGAAGCTCCGCAGCTGCACCGTGGGATGGGGCCGTACGGGGTGTGAGGGCTGTCATGAAAAGAATGGATTCAGATTGAAATAACGCCCCAGCGGGTCCAGCGTGAAACCCCCTTAAATACTGCTGTTGTTTCTCCACCACTTGCCAAGATGACCCAAGCGCTAGCAGTCTGGTGTGCTATAGCTACACTGAGTGCTAGCGGTCTGGTCTGCTACAGCTACACTGAGGGCTAGCAGTCTGGTGTGCTATAGCTACACTGAGTGCTAGCGGTCTGGTCTGCTATAGCTACACTGAGGGCTAGCGGTCTGGTCTGCTACAGCTACGCTGAGTGCTAGCAGTCTGGTCTGCTACAGCTACACTGAGTGCTAGCGGTCTGGTCTGCTATAGCTACACTGAGTGCTAGCAGTCTGGTCTGCTATAGCTACGCTGAGCGCTAGCGGTCTGGTCTGCTATAGCTACGCTGAGCGCTAGCGGTCTGGTCTGCTATAGCTACACTGAGTGCTAGCAGTCTGGTCTGCTACAGCTACGCTGAGCGCTAGCGGTCTGGTCTGCTACAGCTACACTGAGCGCTAGCGGTCTGGTCTGCTACAGTTACACTGAGTGCTAGCGGTCTGGTCTGCTACAGCTACGCTGAGCGCTAGCGGTCTGGTCTGCTACAGCTACACTGAGTGCTAGCGGTCTGGTCTGCTACAGCTACACTGAGTGCTAGCGGTCTGGTCTGCTACAGCTACACTGAGTGCTAGCAGTCTGGTGTGCTACAGCTACACTGAGTGCTAGCGGTCTGGTGTGCTACAGCTCCACTGAGTGCTAGCAGTCTGGTGTGCTACACAGAACGCTAGCAGTCTGGAATTGAACTTTTCGGTCCAATTCCCTCCCAAGGATCTCCCCTGAATTCTGCAGGCAGCTGTTTCAGTTCATATGACATTATAATGCTACCAGCCATGGGACACCATCATATGATTCTCCTGACCCATATTTCACACTTGTTTTGGCTCATTGTTATTCTTGTTGTGAAGGTCGTGACCCTGTCCAATCCACGGGATTCAAAAGAGGAGAAGTGAGAGGCAGAAGCATTGTCCATCCCACTAGCTCCCACCACAGCTCCATGTGCAGCCCATGCCGACAGACTGATTGAAAGAACTAACATTGAAGAGAATGAAAGCATTACTGCATGCAGACATATGAGAAGAAGAGAAGAAACAGAGAGCGGCAGTCATGGTGATACCATCTGGTTCCAGACAGGAGGACCAGACAATGTGCTCAATATAAAGACAAAGAAGAAGAAAGAAAGTACAGTATTCCTACCCCGTGTTTACCAAGCATTCCATCCCATCACATCAACCATTTCCAACAACCCTCCTCCCTACCGGTTTTGGTCGTGATTACCCAGTAGTTGAGCGTGTAACACGTTGAGGGCGACGGGATATCGCTCTGTGCCGAGTGACAGGCCGTATGGCCTCTGCTCCGGTCAATCACACGGAAGGCTGTGTGTCCCCTGATTACCGCGGTACCCTGACTAACTCAGCACTGAGTACCTCCAGTCCCCTGACTAACTCACTGAGTACTAACTCAGCACTGAGTACCTCCAGTCCCCTGACTAACTCAGCACTGAGTACCTCCAGTCCCCTGACTAACTCAGCACTGAGTACTAACTCAGCACTGAGTACCTCCAGTCCCCTGACTAACTCAGCACTGAGTACTAACTCAGCACTGAGTACCTCCAGTCCCCTGACTAACTCAGCACTGAGTACCTCCAGTCCCCTGACTAACTCAGCACTGAGTACTACTCAGCACTGAGTACCCTCCAGTCCCCTGACTAACTCAGCACTGAGTACTAACTCAGCACTGAGTA
>NC_079417.1:1614240-1629240 GCF_026213295.1 Gadus chalcogrammus
CCCCCCCCCACCTCTCTCTGTCTCTCCCCTCCCCCTCTCTCTCTCCCTCTCCCCCCCCCCCTCTCTCTCTCTCTCTCTCTCTCTCTCTCTCTCTCTCTCTCTCTCTCCCCCCCTCTCTCTCTCTCCCTCTCCCCCTCCCCCTGTTCGGTTACGCACAGTGAATTGATTGGTTTGATCGTCTATCTCTGCATACTGACGGGCCCCTGGTCGCTGGGGCCTCCATCAACTGCGTCGTGACGCGTCACATCGCCGTGTTAGCGATGCCATGGACGAATAAAGATTAGATAAATAAAATGAGAAATACGTTGAGGGAGGAGGAAAAAAAAATTGGCCGCGTTTCCTAATGACTCCTCTGCTCGACACAAAACGCCGCCACGGAGATAAGAAGTTCTTTATGTCGCGGAACCTAGCGGCAAATAGACGTGGACGTTCAAGAATAGTTTAATGTGCAGGAGTAATAGCAATGGAAGGACTCTGTATAATAGGGAAGGTGTAGACTCGCTTTATTGAATGTGAAAATGCTGAGGTCTGTGTGTCTGTATGACCACCTGAGCCTGAGTGTGTATGTGTGTGTGGGTGTGTGTGTGTATGTGTGTTTGTATGTGTGTGAGTGTGTATGCGTGTCTATGTATGTTTGTGAGTGTGTTTTTGTGTGAATGCGTGTTTTTTATGTCTGTGTGTGTGTATGTCAACCCGGTATCACGCGATTGCGTGCTCCTGCGCATGAACGTTTATCTATTGAAGCGTGTTCCAGAGCACGATAGTCCGACTTTTTGCGTGTTACACAGAACGAAATGTAAACCAATGCATTCTGAATGGGAGTGTTCTAAGACAATTAACTAAACGGTACGAGAGAGAGACCAGCACCATCGCAACCAACTCTGCTCGCCTCGGTCTCAACATCCACAGAGGGAAGAGCAAAGTCATGAGAGTCAACTCTGCCAACACTGCACCCATCATGCTGGAAGGCGAAGCTCTGGAGGAGATTGAGGAGTTCACCTACCTTGGCAGCATTGTCAACAAGCAGGGTGGAACAGATGCAGATGTGAGAGTCAGGATTGGCAAGGCCAGAGTTGCGTACCTCCAACTAAAAAACATCTGGAGCGCAAAAGACCTGGCCATCACAACAAAGATCAAGATCTTTAACAGCAATGTGAAGTCAGTCCTACTCTACGGTGCTGAGACATGGAGGACTACGGTGAATACAACAAACAAAATCCAGTCATTCATCAATACCTGCCTGTGACGAATCCTCCAGATCCACTGGCCTAACACCATCAGCAACAAAGAACTGTGGGAACGTACTAGGGATCGACCGATACCGATTTTTTAGGGTCGATACCGATACCGATATTTTTTCATCAGCCTTAGCCGATACGCCGATACGCCGATACCGATTTTCTTGAGCCGATTATTATTATTATTTCTTTTTTAAAGAAACATTTATTGAACTTCAATATAAAAAACAATATTTAACAAATAGTAAAAACAGGTGAAGTAGAACAAGTAAGAACAAGTAGATGAACAATATTTAACAAATAGTAAAAACAGGTGAGGTAGAACAAGTAAAAAAAAAAAAAAAAATCCTGAAGTGTGGATCGAAGGACACTCCCCGTACTCAACGGCAGCCATCTTAGCTACGTAGCGGAAGAGGCGGAGCCAGGCTGAGCCAAAGTCGGCCCATTTTCCACATAGCCTGCATTAATAGAGTCATTTTGTAGTTTTTATAGTTTTTATAGCTGCTAGGCGTAAAGAGTTCACCGTTCAAAGCGGGATGTTTATTGCGGGGGAGGAGCCACGGCGGCAGTCGTGATCGTAATTTCCGGTTAGTGCACCACGGAGTACTCGATTTGGAACAGCACTCACATCTGAAAAAATAACGTAGTAGATAGTGCGGATAGTATACTTCCTTTAAGTATACTCATGGAAGTACGGGTATGGTCTCATGGAAATACGTGACACTGTCACGTTATTTAATCTATTGAAACGTGATCAGGGACACGTAGGCCTATTTTCTAAATTTTGTATTTCAATTGGAAGTAGGCTATTTGTCGTGTCACTAAGCATGACTTCCAAACTAAGGTTCTGTCCGGGAGCGTTCTCCCTAATGTCCCTTATGGAGCTCCGTACAGATATAATTGTCTTAGAACACTCCCATTCAGAATGCATTGGTTTACATTTCGTTCTGTGTAACACGCATAAAATGCACGCCCTAATAAATGGGCGATAACGCCCATTTATTAGGGAACAGGTGTTATCGGGATTCCATCACTGCATTCCCAGAATCCTGCATTGTGAAAGTCTTCCCTTTTTTTTTTAAATGTACAATGGCATGTTATTCTACATACAAAACAACCATAGTATTTTTCAGGAGTCCACGACCACCCTGCCCGTTTTGACACACAAAAGTAATTTGACACTTCTGGGATGAGCCAATGATCTGTTTGGAAGGTTTTGTTGGAGACAAACAAAGAATCTTCAGGCAACAGATGTGACAGCTGTGACTGCTCTCTCTCTCCTTCGTCTGCTGGGTCCTCTGTGTTTGCCTACCTGCTACAGGTAGCCAGTGGGCGGGGCTGAGAGGCTTGTCAGCTGATGAGGTGCACCTGTGCAGGTCTGCCACGCAGGCTGTAGCCAGTCTCTCTCTCTTTCCACAGAGGCAGGTGGGCTTGGGTTCTGTTTAGGGTGGTTCCTTAAGGTTTTGGACCTTTGGATTGGTTCCATGTTTTGTTTTATGTTAACACTATTCAACATCCCCACAGCACACTTTCCACTGCCCATATACATAGGCTAGTCGAAAGAATTGTGTGTTTGGTCAGTAGTTCAGTTGGTTGGTCACATATGTTGGTTTGCTGTTCAGGTTTGGTTTGTTGCATTTTGTTTGGGTATTTCCAACATGGTAAAGATGATTTGTTGTTCCCAGTATTTGTTTTGTCTGTCTGGGTAAGTTTCCTCCGTTCTGGCTCGGTCGGTCCTTGTGATTTTGGTACTGGTTTTCTGTCCAAACCATATAATCACACATTTTCTAATCTTCCATACGCTACACTAATCCCTTTACAGATTTCATGACACAATCTTTGCTCTGACCCGAGCCTCGTCTTAATGCAGCCAAGGAGATGGAAGAGCGTTATGAATAATTATTAGATGATTGTGTTGTACAATGAAAGACAGTAAAGATTCAATATGAATGGCAAAATAAGGATGGGATTTTATTTGAACAATAAAATATGTGTTGGGTAAATTATAGAGAGGCTGAGATTATAGATTTCATATTCAAAAGGCGAAGGGGTGAAAAAATTTAAGAAATATATTTAAGAAATATAGGCCTACTCAAAGCCCAAATCATTGATATCATACCCTATCCAATAATAAAGAAATTTGAATTTGAATGGTAACAATTCCGTTAAATCCTCGTCCTCGTTTTGAACGTCTCACTCATGGCTGATCAGTGTGTTCTTTCTGATTAGCTCTTAATTGAGATCACCTGTCACGCACCCCTTTATAAAGCTGAACAAAATGAGTTTAGTTTACTTTTCGCATCGGCCTGTGTCAATCGAGGTTGAGTTTAGTGAGGGTTGAAAGTTTTCGATCTAGATTGCAGATCACTATTGTCACTTTATACAAACTGTAAGTATGCGTTGTTGCGTGTTTGTTTTTGTGGACATTTGACTGAACAGCCCAGACAAATATTGCTACCAACATGGCACTTCGAAACAGACCACCGCAGTGAGTAAAAGTTATTTTCCTTTATTAAATGTTGCTGTTTTTGGGCTGTCTCCTCAGACACAAGCCATCAGTATCCCTGCTCTTTGCACCTTGACATGCATGTCGCCGCTGTTTGTTAACCTAGCTTTGCTGATTTGTATCTTGTGATGTGTGTGTGTGTGTGTGTGTGTGTGTGTTTTTCTTAACAGGTGTTAGATGACTGACAAGATCTATGGGGGGGCCCCCTTTGGGCCCCCCCATACCAACTTAGTCTTCAAAGGAATCTAGTGCCATGGGACTCCAGTGTCTTCAAAACATCCTCGGAATACATGTGTATGAATTGTCCACCGAAGGGTTGATCTGGAAGCCACCACGGTCCACGCAGTAATATGCTGCGTGGGCCGTAGTGGCTTCCAGAGCCATCTTTCGGTCTTGGTCAGGATTTGTTACAGTTGCCCATCAATGTAGCAGGCTACGGGTTTCTGAAGAAGCCTGCTTTACGTAGCATTGGAGTACAAATATTGTGCAAAATGCTCATGTAATTGCACTAGCACTAGTAACCTGTAGATTAGCCTAGTTTAACGTCATTCCGTGCTGTCTCTGTCAAATGTGTGGCTTACTTTAAGTCCACAAGGCCCTCTGGTAAACCACGTTGGAACACCCCTGGACAAGGTGTTTAGTCACTGGGTGTGTGCTAAAGTTTTGTTCCATTTTTCACTAGTTGGTTAAGGTTTGGTAGAATTGTTTGGATGCTAGCGACGTGATGGCGTATGTACAAGAGCCTACCGTGGCCAGGCCACAGTTGCGACGGCCACGGCCAGATGGCCTAGTGAGAGTGCAACCTTGATTGCATTTGTATACTGTTTACCATTGGATGTTTATGCAATTTGGCTTAATTCATCCGCAGTAAAGCTGCATTTGACTATTCCAGGGTCGTTTTGTACAGGCTTTCAATTGACCATGTTGACTAGTTTGTGGGAAGTTTTTTTTTTTTGGAGGCTTGTGGTAGATCTGCCATCCAAGAAAGGTTAATTCTTCTGAAGCATGATTAATAGTTTAGTAAATTGAATCTATTCATATAGAACTATAAAACCCTGGCTTGTCCCTAGACTAGAAATGTGAACAACGGAGACACTAAAATACACCAACATTCTACACTGCCTATCAAAAGAGACTTCTAAAACATATCTGCTAGAACAGTTCCTATACTTTTTGTATAATTTGGTCATGCTGCAAATTTACTTTTTGTAGTTGCTCCATATTTAGTTCTTTGACAGCCTCACCTGCTTGAAAAGTCTATTCAAATCGGCTAAATATAATGAACTAAATTAATAGCCATGAAATGTTGTCACTCGTACTAATGGCAAATACCCTCTTTCAGTTGGTGGTTCAACACTGATGTCTCTCTAGGCTTGAGGGAGAGCTCACAAGTAAATTACACGAATGTCCTGGAGCAATTGGGAATACACTTTTATTTAGTCTACCTGACCAGGGACATCTTTGAACTATAGGTCACCTAACCCAAACTTTTCACTCTTGTTAGGTTGTCCTTTTCTCTTGTTTTAACCCGAAAGGGCTGAAATATCAACATTTCAGGTATTCTGTTTGGATAATGTGCAAAACTTGTGGCTTCACTAATAAAAAAAATTAACGAATGTATTTTTCTTAATGTGGTTAAACTATTTAAAGACTTATATATTTCTGCGCAATTTGTGTTTCATGAAACTCTGACATTTTTTAATGTGATAAAACAACTATGCGTTAAAGGTATTTGCTTTGGGCATCTTTGGATATTTTTAGAATCTAGCTCCATTGCCGTTAGAAATGGTGTCTCCCAGTACTGCAAAGTGCTTCCACAAGAATGGGCAGAAAAGGAACTGCCAACTAAATCTATTTAACATGGGTAGAAAGTTTCCATGGAAGCTCTTGGCTGCTGGTTCCCAACACAGCTCCACTGTTAGCCTATGACCTTGCGTTTAACTTTTTTCGACTTTTGGTGACTTTCACAAAAGAGAAATGAACTGGTTAATGCAATAAACAAGACATTTCATGGTACCATTTTGAACTGTTTGTGGATATTGCATTAAATCCATATGCTTGAAACTTTTCAATAATGCATATCAACGAAACAATGGAACGAAATAAATAGTTCAAGCAATTTGTGGGACTTGGCTGCTTTTACATTATTACTCATTTTGGGGGTTATTTCAGTCTCTCCAACCTGCAGGTCGTGCGAAGAATCATGTGAATGGGAATATACTATAAATGTCTTGATATCATCTTTCGTCTCAACACTTCTGCTGCAGCCGCTGTTGAAGTGTATGAGTCCTTTGAGACCCCCTTTGATAAAATGGGTTCTCAAATGTTGACCCTCAGTCACCTATTGCATCACTTCCTTTAGGGCTTCGGCCTCCTAATTGATCATTATAGTATAATTGAATGCCCTCTTTCATATATATGATACCTCCACCACTGGGACGTGGCAACAATTATCCAAATCCATATGGGGGGGATGCTTGTGGACAGTAGGGGTGTATACTCGACATAAATAGGAAGCAAACTCATCTCACAAATGAGTAATGACATCTCACATATTTATTAAATAAATTGTTTCAATTTGTAACAATCCAAAACCCGTTGGCTTTTTGTCGAGGGAATCCAGGGCGACGCTCACTTCCGGGTTGGCCAACATACGTCATCCCTCCACCACTCTACTGTAAAAACACATCTTCAAATTGAATGAGAATAATAATAATAATAATTCTGCCATAGTATTTATTTAAGGGGGGGGGGGGGATACAAGTCTTTTGGCCATTTGTAGTGTTGATCAGCAGAGAAATAATTTGTCCGCAAAGACGGTGACGTGGCTTAGCAACAGTAGACGCTGGGGTAGACAAGTCACCGGACTACTACCCATGCAAGTGAACGGAACGTTCCACGGCATTGAGAAGACCCGTGTAATAAAGGCCTATAATATTTCTGCTTATGGCATAGATTTCTCCTCAGATTAGGCCAATAAACCAATGGTAAAATAAAAATAAAAATGCTCGATCAAAGGCCCGGCTCGAGTATAGTGGTGGGAAATATCGGCCTGACCCGGCCCGCGTCGGGCTCGGGCTCGGGCAGAGAATCTAAACACTGACTGGAACTACTTAGCAGGTGTCTGTAGGGCGATATCAGGAGTTAATGCACGCACTGCAGCCAATCAGAACACGAGTATTCCCCCAGACCGTGGTCTAAACAATATTATTAACAAGTTATAAACAACCCCTACACATCAATATTAATGATAACCCTGTGGAAATTGCCATAAGTGAGAGACAAAATTTCGCACGTTGAGCACACAGTTGTGCGACTCGTTTATTTAGTAAGAGAGAAACGGGAAATCAAAAGTGCTGAAGGTAAACAAATCCCGCATGGGCTCTGACGTCATGAGACGCTCGTAATCCTTAAAAGGGACAGCGATCCCTGAACCACCAAGACAGTAAACGACATGCCTAACACAATTGAAAGAACAACACATAACAAAATACTGTAGGTGAATTAGGGCATCTTCGACAATTTGGCTATAGATTGTCTCATTACATGCTAAATAATTATATATATAGCCTATACATATATATAGGCAATATATATAATTAGGCAATATATATATATATATATACATATTGCATTTGTGGTTTTGGCATAAACATAACTAGGGTGCACTGTACTATCTGCGCACACCCTTTCTGAAGCCTCTCTCGCTCTCTCTCTCTCTCTCTCTGTCCCTCCCTCTCTCTCTTTCTCTCTCTCGTACCGTTTTGTGGAGCACGTTAATTGTCTTAGAACACTCCCATTCAGAATGCATTGGTTTACATTTCGTTCTGTGTAACACGCAAAAAGTCGGACTATCGTGCTCTGGAACACGCTTCAATAGAGTAACGTTCGTGCGCAGGAGCACGCAATCGGTGATACCGGGTTGTGTATGTGTATGAATTTGTATTTGTGTATGTTTGTGTGTGAATATATGTGGGTGTTTTTGTGTGGGTGTGTCTATGCATATGAATGTGTTTTTTGTTTGTGTGTGTTGTGTGTGTGTGTGTGTGAATGCGTGTTTGCATATGTCTGTGTATTTTTGTACGTGTGTGTATGTTTATGAATGTGTGTGCGTATATGTGCATGTGTGTGTGCATTAATTGGTGCGCTTATATGTGTGTGTGTGTGTGTGTATGTGTATGAGTGTGTGCGTATTCGTGTGTGTGTATGCATTTATGTGTGTGTGTGGTCGGGGGGGGGGTCTTGCACGTGTGTGTTGTGTGGTTATGTCACAAGATGAGGAAAAAAGCCTTTAATTGAACCGCGATGTTCCCAGGGGAGCCTTAACATCCTGCAATCATTACAGGAATCAAACTAAATTACTCTGGAACATCATTCACCAACCGCCCTCGGGGAAACGCATGCTTCATAGAAATATGGCTGTTATGGTCAGGTTATGGACGGTTATATATAGATATTACAAAAAACAAATTACACATTGCGTACTCTGTACACACACACACACACACACACACACACACACACACACACACACACACACACACACACACACACACACACACACACACACGCGCACACACACACACACACGCACACGCACACGCACACGCACACACATACATGCACATCATCCAATAATCAAATAAGGAATGTCCTACTTATTTTTTTATTTTTTCAAACAGCCTGAAGATAAATACATTAAATCCTATGATTGTGAATTGCAATGACCTGACTTGTTAAATTTATTCTCAGGGTTTGGGAGAGATCTCAATTTGGGTGGATGAGTGTATCAGATGATCAGAGATATGAATAGTAAAATAAATACGCTTTGTACTGTGGTACACAAACAAACACAAACATAACTTGAGTCCAAACACACTAATGACAAAGGCATGTTTATATATTCATCTATTATGTTAAAGATTCAGTGTGTACAATTTATTGACATCTTACGTAACGGACTTGGCAGAAATGGAACATAATATTCATAAGTATGTTTTAATTTGTGGATAACGTCATGAAAACTAGAATCGTTGTGCATTCCTTACCTTATAATGAGCCCTTTATATGCACATGGGGGGCGGGTCCTCTTCGAAGAAGGCCACCATGTTGCACCGCCATGTTTATACGGAAGCCCAGAGCGGACAAAGGTTGTGGGACATGTTTTTGAATGAACAACAAAACAAGGCCACCTGACCCACATTTTGAAAACCTCTGGGGTACCTCTGGGGTATCATGTGTTTGTGAGAGAGTGTGTTTGTATGTGTGTATGTGTGTTATGTGTGTGTGTGTTTTTGTATGTGCTTGTGTGTGTGTGCGTGCGTGTTATTGTATGTGTGCGTGTGTGTGTGTGTGTGTGTGCGTGTTTGTATATGTGTGTGTGTTTTTGTTTATTCATCCTTGTGTGTGTTTTTGTGTGTGTGTGTGTGTGTGTCTGTCTGTTTTTGCATGTATGTGTGTATGTGTGTGTGTCTGTCTGTTTTTGCATGTATGTGTGTATGTGTGTGTGTGTGTGTGTTTTTTTGTGTGTGTGTTTGTGTGTGTTTGTATGTGTGTGTGAATGTGTTTGTATGTGTGTGTGTGTGTGTGTTTTTGTGTGTGTGTGTGTGTCTGTCTGTTTTTGTATGTATGTGTGTATGTGTGTGTGTGTGTTTGTGTGTGTGTGTGTTTGTGTGTGTGTGTGTGTGTGTGTGTGTGTGTGTGTGTGTGTGTGTGTGTGTGTGTGTGTGTGTGTGTGTGTGTGTGTGTGTGTGTGTGTGTGTGTGTGTGTGTTAGTCATCCCTCTAACAACCAAACTATGTCCGATGGAAATCTTATCACCCTGAAGTTCAAATTACGTAAAACTCGCCTTCTGCTTTTATGCAGCCATCCTTGTGCCGTAAGATAGCAGATCCGTCTACTGCCCGAATAATGATTTTATTCCACGGCGTCCACTGACCAGAGATAGATATTTTAGGTTCAAAAGTTTACTTCAAGTGTCCCTTCTTTTTTTTTAATGTATTTTTATTTTTCAGCTCTTCAATATGTTCTAAGGGTACTTTATGCTCTCCAGGACTTCCATTTCATTCCAACAACATTTTTGACAAAAATAACTGATTTCAGCGGCAGGAGAATTTACAGTGGCGATTGCTAAAACCCTACTTGACAAAAATAAGTGATGTATGATTATCCGAGTGAGTCCGTCCCGCTTATCGTGGTATAAAGACAACTCTCAGCTGCTCATTGTCCAACGTCAACGTTAGCTAGCTAAAAACCAGTGTGAATGATATGGAAACTATACAGCAATTTTAATTGCTAACTTCCAATTGTTCGGTTCTCCTCTGTGTTTGATAAAGTGTGAACTTGAACAAAGTATTCGCTCCAATAAAAGGGAACAGGAAGCGAGCAAAAGCACACGACGTAAACCAACGATGAGTGGGTGGCCTTTCTTTGTTTATACAACAGACAATGTAATCATGTTTTTTCCGAATGCACGGAGGTTTATCATTGGAACGGCTGCGGTAGGCGGTCACTGACAGAGTCCTCATCTTCGATTTGGTATACCCCCTTTTATCTAATCATTGCGTAGATCTGGAACTGACATTTGGTCAATAGTGCAATCTTCTCGCGATCGGAATACTCCAGAGAGAAGCATGCTCGGCAGAATTCCATTAGTTTTACTCTCGAGCTGTGTGTGTGTCTGTGTGTGTGTGTGTGTGTGTGTGTGTGTGTGTGTGTGTGTGTGTGTGTGTGTGTGTGTGTGTGTGTGTGTGTGTGCGTGTGCCTGTGTGTGCGTGTGAGCGTTCCTGTCAGCACGGACGGGATGGGATAACTGTCTTCCTGGTTTTATTCCGGATTTGGAGTGAGATTCCCCAACTCTGTGCTTAAAAGGCATTGGGCTCCTTAAAGGACTTAAATGTTCCCTTTGTGGAAAAGTAATTGGAGAAATGGGAGTGGACGACTATTTTGGAGAAGTAGTGGTAGTAGTCACAGCGTTTCTCTTCACGTTAAAAAAAACTTTGTGGAAACAACTTAAGTGCCTTGAAAGCTTATGTAGGGGTGTGTAATTAAAAGAAGTCTCGTGAGAAAAGATAAACCGTTAGTTCATTGCATTTATCTAGGTCACAATTTATGTATAATTATTCATAATCTGGTTGGAACCGGTTGAGTTTAATATAAAAAAAATCTAACAATATCTAATACTTTGCTTTAAATATTGCTTTAAATATAGTTTGGACAATGTAAATACTGTCAAAACTATTTGTTTCAGTCCTTCGAGTTGGGGTGCTTTTAATAGGATACACCAAACGCTTTTATTTTGAAAATAAAGTAAAAATGTGGTCCGCATAAAGGATGCTTCACGGTCCAATTGGGAGGGAGGAGCTGGCTGTCTTCCAACCTGTTTCAACACTCATCCTTGGAAGAAAACGGTGCCACTCATTGTATCGCGGTCTCCATAAAACCTCTGGGGTCAGGGACTTAATGCGTGTCCCTTGCTTACATGGAAAAGCCAAGGTACTACAAACATCTCGCAAACACAAACACAAACCAATACATCAGTAGTGTAACGTTATGTTCCGTACTAGCAACCATTCAACGTCACATCAGGGAATGTTTTGTGTAGCCTTTGGTGTAGCGCGTAGGTGGGGACAAATAAATAAAGACCCCCGTATAAACAATCTTTAATAAACGTCATTGTGTGAAAGGGGCTCCCAGGATTTCCTGCGAGCATATTCAGGTCAACCCATCGGCACGCCAAGGGTATGCTGGGATTTCAACAGGCCTATTTATTAGAGCAGATGGCCTGTGTGTGTGTGTGTGTGTGTGTGTGTGTGTGTGTGTGTGTGTGTGTGTGTGTGTGTGTGTGTGTGTGTGTGTGTGTGTGTGTGTGTGTGTGTGTGTGTGTGTGTGTGGGGAGGGGGCTGCGTTGCAAGAATTCAATGCACCCCCCCCCCCCCCCTCCCCACCCCCCGATCCAGCCTTGAGGGATAATGAGGTCTGGCTGGAATGCGTTTCACACAA
Source organism: Gadus chalcogrammus (assembly GCF_026213295.1). Taxonomy (NCBI): domain Eukaryota; kingdom Metazoa; phylum Chordata; class Actinopteri; order Gadiformes; family Gadidae; genus Gadus; species Gadus chalcogrammus. Next base: position 1,625,986 of record NC_079417.1, read on the forward strand.
CAGAGAGGAGGAGGAAGGTGATGGAGGAGCTTTTCATTTGGGTAATGATGTTAACGCTAACACTGACTGCCGCGCTGAGGACGAAGGTCGCCGCCCCTCCTCTTCCTCCTCCTCCTCCTCCTCCTCGTCCTCCTCCTCCTGACGGTGAACCTGATCTGTGCGTGACCTCTTTGGAGATACCGTTCAGCCTCCCTTTCCGTTGTCGGTGATATTGTCGTCGTCGTCGTCGTCGTCGTCGTCGTTGTTGTTGTTTGTTGACATGCTAGTCCAGACCGCACAGTACTTCAACCACAGTACGCCAACCCGAAGATAAACGCTCGACTTCGGATTCGGAATGTTGTGCGACGGACAGGATGTTGTGGCGCCCGGAACCGACTCACCTCCATCCTGGTCTTAGGCTGCGATGTTAACGGCCCCAAATTAATATCCACTTTTTTATAAGCGGTTTTTCATGGGGGTGGATGCAATCTTGGCTGGTTTACTTATATGCTGAGCCGGGCCTTTTGCTGTAATGAAAACATCACAGGAATGGCAGGCCGGTCCGAGACGAAGAGCTGCCTGCTTGTCAAAATGTAGTCCTGGTTTAGAAACGCGAGGACTGTGAAATTTGTGTTAATTTTCCATAAGCGTCGTCAGCGGTTCCGTGAGTGTCAGGCACTTTGAGTATTTATTTTATTTTATTTATCGGTTGTCCAAGATGGGGAAATTGGGATTTGATTTGATTGTATTCTGATTGGCTAATCCTTCTCGCCCTGTGCTCCGTCGTCCAATCGCAGGGCAGCAAGGACCTCTACCTCCGTCCAGTCCGACCCTTTGGATCTCCCGGTTCAACCCGGGTGGCGATCACCACCCTGACGTTCGAGGTCGTTCTCTCGTTCGCGCGGTCAGCGAACAAAACCTCCGCTAGTCCGGCCTTCCTAGTCTCTCCACCGTCGACAGAAGAGTCCGTGTGGAGCAGCGTCACGACGCCATCCCACGGAAACATTCCCATGGAAACGAGCGCCACCTGGGTCCCCCCCCCCCCCTCCTCGGTGACACCTCTGTAAACAGAATCTATTCAATGAGCAACATCTGAGCTCCTACGGCTGTTACCGAGCCCCCACAAACAAACACACAAACACACACACACACACACACACACACACACACACACACACACAAGCCCCCCATCCCACCAGCCCTGGAGAGACAATGAGAACGCAGGCGGCGTCTAGTTATGCAAGACCCCCCCCCATCTCAGCCAATGGGCAGAGGGGAAGGGAGGACAGGGGGGCAGGGGAGGGAGGGGTGGGAACGATGGGATGGAGGAAGGAGGAATTAAACGACGAGCGCTAATGAGCAAACAGTGTGCGGCGACACGCGCGCCGCAGCCGCGGATCCGCCACGGATCTTCCGGCGAGGGGAACGCCAGGGAACAGACTCACAACTGGCGCCGGCCGGCGTGGGTTCCCGTCCCCAAAGCCGCTCGTCTGTCGTCGTGTTGGCGCCCGTCCCGGCCGCCAGCCGCCGAGAGCGCTGTCACGGTTACCGTATGGATCTGGTGTTTCTTTATTCGCCGGCGTGGCGGACGTGGCGCTGATTGCACAGGGATTATGTAGATAGCGGAGCGGGGCCGTGTGGGAGGGGGCGTTAGGCCGCGTTCTCACCGCATCCGCCGACGGATCTCATTGACTTTTGGGGCGCTCCCGAAATGCATTGTGGGTCCGTCTGTTCGGCTCAGTAGAGAAATGTTCGACTTTTCAGGGCAGCAACGGATCCGTCGGCCAATCAGACCGCGTTATGCAAATATACGCGTGTACACCATCCAATGAAATCGACCTTTGTAAAACAACCCGGGAACACACATGGATGCGTCAATCCGTCGACCAATCAGACCGCGTTATTCAAATATACGTGTGTACACCGTCCAATGAAATCGACCTTTGTAAAACAACCCGGGAAAACACAGGTGAATGTGTCAATCCGTCGACGGACGGGTGCGGTGTGAACGCGGCGTTTTAGAGGAAGGGGAAAAGTGCGACGGGGAAAGAAAAGTGGGAAAGGCTCGAGTCTCGTCACGTGACTCGAAGGGAGGACGGCCCCAACGCACACACGCTAGCGTGCGCTAGCTTTCGGGGGCAACCGTCACATTGTGAAGCAATCTATTTCACCAGGGGGGCCGCGCTGCCGAGGCCGGGGATCGGGACGAAGGGGCCGCAGAGAGACAAAATATTGCAAAGTCAAATACAATCAACACAGAGCTCTGCTCGTACGCCGTCCGGCGCCCTGATGTTTAATAATAATAGTGTGGATTCTAATTACGGCTGAACCGGTTGCGCCCGGCACCTGTTTGGCCTCAATCAGAATTTCCACACTTTCAATTGAGACAATCACAGCCCATTCCACAGGATAAACTAGGACACCCAGTTTCTCTTCCCTATTCCCTCCCTCTCTCTCTCTCCGCCAGATGAAGGCATGGTATTATCATTCATATTAAACAATAACCCAATGGCACTTTTCTTTTTGCGGTGGAACAATAGCAGCAGTCAATCAATAATGCATCCAAGGTTCAATTTGAAATTGATATTCCGCTTGGCGGTTAATATCACCGGGCCAATGGTGCTACGGCCGGGTGTCTTCGTCTATTACCTGGCTAAATAATCAAATGGCTGAGTGTGAGTGGCTCCTACACGGGCCGATATTCATCTTCTGGGGAGATGGAGAGGCGTAATATCGCAGGAAACATTAATATAAGGGACGGATAAGCTAATGCTTGGCGGAGATAAGATGACTGGCTATCAGGCGGCTAAGCGGTTTTTAGACCACCACATGTCAATAACCGCAAGGCTTATGCATTTGTAAAAGTTCTGCTTTATTGCTGATTTACATAGAAATTGCCTTATTTTAGACTAAATAAGGACTTCTTTCATTCACTTAGTCGGGGCCCGCCTTCACCCAGGCTCTGGGAAGAGGGGGTGCTATTGATTGAGAAGGCTTTTCGAAGGTATTGCATTTCACTGCAGATTTTCAACACTTCATAATGGCCTTTCATTATATCGTCGGTTAATGCGCTGAACCCTCGGTTGGACAAACTCTCTGTTCCGGGCGTCTGGCTCCTCCGTGTCGGTCGTTCGTTTGACTTTGACTGGGAGATGGAACAACACAGGTTGGGGTTTCAATGTGTCCCAGGTGTCACGCAGAACAGTGTCCCCGCGTTGCGGCTAGCAACGAAAACACACGCGAATCGCGCTAACGCGTTTCTTTTCCCCCTCTAAC
>NC_079417.1:1634240-1636863 GCF_026213295.1 Gadus chalcogrammus
TTGTTTTGTTTCCGTCGTTTCATTCACACGGCTCGGCTTCCTAGCCCCGCGTCGTCTCGCGCTAGCGCCGCGACGCCCCCGGCTAATCCCCCGCACCAAGCCCCCCCGGGGGGGGGGAAGCTGCAGGCAGTCAAATGAACGAAACAAAGGGGCTTAAGTCATGTATACGGGATTAAGAGAGGTACACGAATAGCGGCGGAGGCTGTGGATAGCAGCCGGCCGTGCTACGCCCGCGCCGCAGCATTGTGCTAGCGCCGCGGCTCATAGCGAACCCCGGGCGCCTATTGAGAGCGGGCCAAGTGTCTCAGACGGTCTGGGTGTGTGCTGTGCGTCCGTCCAGCTGGGCCGTCTGTCACGGGGACGGACAGGCGGCCACGCGGCTCGCCAGCGAGGAGCAGACGTGTGTGGGTCCACTTCCTCTCTCCGGTCCGTACGGGTGACCTCTGCTGTGTAGGGGGGAGGGGTGGGTTCGATGCCAACGTGCACGCGCACGTTCACGCACACTCACACATACATACACTTACGCTATTCGCACACACGCACATTCACACTCACCATACACACACACACACACACACACACACACACACACACACACACACATACACACAGACACACACAGACCACACACACACACACACACACACACACACACACACACACACACACACACACACACACACACACACACACACACACACACACACCCTCCCCCTCCCCCTCCCCCCTGAGCTGGGTGATTCATATTGTTTTATGGGACTGGCAAGAAGATTCTGTTTGTTCTGCAGGACATTCAGATTTATCAAACACATGTTTTCATGTTTTGATATCTTTCATTGATTATTAACAGTCCTGCTTATCATGATCCTGTTCTGTGAGTCCTTCAGGGCACACATGCACTCCTAACCATTGCTGGAAGGAGGGATCCCTCTTCTGGGTTCATTCCAAAGGTTCCTTCCTTGACAATGCAGGGAGGATTCGCCCTTTGTAGCTGTGATGAAGGCTTCTCACAAAGCGTCTGCTAAATGCCCTGGACGTAAATGTACCAATGAATTTGATTGGACTGGATTAAAAGCTTGATCTTATCGAGGAGCCATCTCTCTTTCTCATGCATCCTTAGTATTGTTCGTCACAATGTATAACGTTAACGTTTCTAACGTCTGCCGTTTAAACTAAAGTCCAACTCTGAGGCGCTAATAAACGACCCAAACATCCCTATGACTGACAGAAGACGCGTCCAGGTGGTCGGTTCGCCTCAGGGCCGCGTGGATGTTGATGAGGGCCGCGGGGGGGCCCTGAACAAGAGGCCCGGTCAGCCTCCCGCCAGCTGCCCCTGAACGCTCCCGTCTAATCGAGGACACGTGAGGACAACAGACGCGGCGAGGAGACGACCTCGGTGGGCTTAACGAGGACGGAGACGGCGCCATCAAAACAGGAAATAACACAAAGGACCAAAAAAAACGCCGCTGACCGGCGGGTCGTCACCGGTGAGGCGCGAGGACGTTTGAGGATCCGTTTTTTGGAATCCTCGCTCCCGTTCTCACAACTCCGTCTTACTCCGGGGCCTTAGGCCCCGTGCCCACTACCTCCGTCCGTTGACTGATCCCCATTGACTTTGAATGGGGACGGACGCGCAATGCATTGTGGATCCGTCCGTTCCGTTGGAGCCTTCGGCGCCGTCAGAAAGTTGAAAAATGTTCAACTTTTTCGGCAGCGACGGATCCGTCATCCAATCAGATCAGAAATTTAAGCACTGTGACGCGGCTCGGGCTCTGACGATACTGGAAAGCGGGAAAGCGGGTCATCTTGCATCGCAACAAGCAGGAAGTAGCGGGAAGAACCCGGCGAAGCGATTTGATTGGCTGATGGCTCCCCCATCAGTCAGCCACGCCTTCCCACGTCCGTTGACTGACGGAGGTAGTGGGCACGGGGCGTTAGCGGCGCCGTCGTTAGCCGTGGCGGCGCTGGGGTTTGTGGGCGGACTAGCGCGCCGCGGTAGCTGTGATACACCCAGCGCCGCGGTAGCTTTCGCTCGGCAGCGGCGGCGGCGGCGGGACGGATGTCACAACAGACGGCGTTTCCTCCAGCGCTCGGCGGCAGTGAGAGGCAGCCAACCCCGCGCCACAACAAAGTGTGAAATATCCGATAGATTAGGAAGCAGCTGGGATTTCATCCTCCGCTGGACCCGCTCAAAGCAGGTGTTTTTTATTTATTTTTTGGGGGCTGGGGGGGGCTGGGGGGGTAGGTGGGCATCGGAGAAACAGCATATGTCGTGTACGATGAGGTGTGTGTGTGTGTGTGTGTTCGGTGTGTGTGTGTGTGTTTCATGTGTCCATGCATAGATGGACATCCTTTACCTGTGTGGGGTTGTGTGTGTGTGTGTGTGTGTGTGTGTGTGTGTGTGTGTGTGTGTGTGTGTGTGTGTGTGTGTGTGTGTGTGTGTGTGTGTGTGTGTGTGTGTGTGTGTGTGTACCTGTAGTTCTGTGTGTGAATGTGTGTGTGTGCGGGCCTGCACTGTCCTGTGGGACATTCCATTTAAAACGGTCGTAACGGTGTTGGTGGTGGTGGTAATGGTGGTTTTGGTTATGAGGATGATGGTGGTGGTGTAAGGCGCGGGGGGGGG